>NW_021635999.1:0-48766 GCF_004799145.2 Neltuma alba | reverse complement strand
TTCCTTTACTTTTAATATAAAAGCTATTTACTAATTTAAATAGATTAAAATTTTTATTAAATTAATTATTATAATAATTAAGTGTTATTTTTTTTAAAATACTCTATTAATCACATATCAAGTAACGTTATTATTTATTGAACTTTTAAAAGTATAGAATCTACTTTAAAAAAAATAAATAAATAAAATACAGAATAAATGAATTAAAATTTTATATTTAAAATTAAATTAAAAATTAAATTAATTTTTATATTAAAGAATGGAGCAGTTGGTATTTATTATATGAGATTAGTGATAATGCAATTGATTTTTCACATTTAACGCGATGTATCTAGATCCAGTGAAGATTCTAATTTAGTTAAAATTTTTAAAAATTATTAACAGTAACGCCAGCCAGAGACACACCGCTAAAGATAATGACGCCAAATTCGGAACACAGGAAAAATAAAAATGAAAGAGAAATTGGCTTCGTCAGGCATTATTGGCCGTTCGATCAGGCGTCCACTCTCTCCGAGGCCTTCTATATATAGGCACGCGGCCGGGAGCAGCTGAAGTCATATGCATCGAGCTTTAACGCAGTGTGAGAGGGAAAACAGAAATTCTGATAGAGAGGGAGAGAGAGCGGAGAGAGAGGAGGCGGAGCAGAGACGATGGTGGGGCGCGACATAGACGATCTTCCAAAGAACGCGGCGAACTACACAGCCTTGACGCCGTTGTGGTTTCTAGAAAGAGCAGCTCAGGTGCATCCCACCAGAAGATCGGTTATCCATGGATCCCTCCACTATACCTGGCTTCAGACTTACCAGCGTTGCCGCCGATTGGCCTCTGCTCTTTCTCTCCGTTCCATCGGTGTCGGCTCTACGGTATTTCTCTGTCACCTTCAACCTTCGTTTTTCTTCGTTCTATGATAAGATCCCATCACCCCGATTTTACAGCAGCGAACGATGGAAACGCAGGAGTTTATCTGAATTAACTTGATTTTTAAGAGTAAATGAATCTTTGAGTTTCTGGCTACTTCTCTTTCATTATAAATATAAATATTGGAGGCGGAAGCATGATAATAAGGCTCTATGGCTGTAGGCCTAGACCCCCAGTGTCTGGGTTATTTTTGTGGTGGGAGATTCGAATTTGGATCTCCCAGGGTCCATTTTTTCGCTCTGTCGTATTCTCTCTCTCTTTTTACGAAAAAGAACTTTTTTAATAAGTTATTAAAAAAATAAAATAAAATATTTAATTTATTTAGAAATTAATAAGGTCAATTGCATTTACTTTATTAAATATATGCTATACTAATTATATTATATAATTATATAAAGAATTTCTGTCGACGTTAATTTTTTTGTGTATTAGTTCTCATTTTTGGGTGCATAGAAATATTATTGAATTGTAAGAGAGTGGGTTTAAATTCTTAAAATCGATTAGCCGTTCTTGCAGAATTATGGCGCTTTTGAATTGCTCGAAATTGACTTTTTCCGGCTTATGGAACGATAACATTATTTTTATGGTGAAGAGTTGAGAGCTGTTGCTGACGATGTTTATTATAATCTTTAATGCACATAATTTGATTTTTTGTAAATTTAAGATTTGTATTTGTTGGTGAGAAAATTCAAGAAGCTTTTGAATATGCCATACAAAGTTCTATCTTTACGGAAAACATACACAAAAGATTCCACCTCTGGTTTAAGCCGAACAAATCATTCATAAAGTATATTTAAATCACCCCGATGTCTTTTTAGCTGTTGCGGCTTATGCCTTTCCTACTGGAGATGAACAAATATGACTGCAGATTTTGTTTTATTCTGGAATGGATTCGACTAGAGACAATCCAAATTCAATGATGGCCGTATAGCGATTCCTTTCTGGACGAAAATGAGTTATGGGTATTTTCATCATCTGACTGAAATGGAATGGCTTCGTTGTAGCTCTACAATTCATTGTTAATTTCAGAGTTCCTCATAATTCACGAATAGAACCTAATCTAGCCTCTTCTTTGGATAAGACTGCCAAATCTTTATCGAGCTAGATTAAATTAAGCAAGACTTGGTTTTCGCTGACTCAGGTTTGTTACGTAAGCTTGTGAAATTTCCTGGCATCGTGTCATCTCATTAATTAAAGTAAAATAGATAAGCTTACGACTTTTCTATTTTATTTTATTTTATGACAAAATATGCAATTCGATGGTCAGAGGTAGGCGAAAGTATATAGAGGCAGAGATTAGAATTCTTCCGTTGTATGATGAATATAAATAAAATCACGACCATTTACTAATTGGTCGCCTTTATGAATGTCGGTGTGTGATTAAAATCGCCCCCATAAAGGAATTGATGTGCCAAAAAATTTGCAGTGGTTCTACTTGGAGACCTGTTCCCGACGATTTAATGAAAAGATCTTGCTCAAATCCTTTGGGGCTTCTTTCTAGTCTTTTCCCCGTGTTAAACTTTCAATACGATGGCCTTGTTACTCTGTCATGTTGTACTAGAGTGTGTTCACTATTGAAGTAATTTTCTTCTCCTGCCAACAGGTAGCAGTTATTGCACCTAACATTCCTGCCCTTTATGAAGCTCATTTTGGAATTCCTATGGCAGGAGCTGTGCTGAATACTGTTAACATTCGACTAAATGCATCAACCATAGCTTTTCTTCTTGGTCATTCAACTGCCGCGGTTGTAATGGTGGATCAAGAGTTCTTTTCCTTGGCAGAGGAAGCTTTGAAAATCTGGTCCGAGAAAAGCAAAAATTTTAAGCCTCCAATCTTAATAGTCATCGGTGATGAAAATTGTGATCCTAAGGCATTACGGTATGCTTTGGCGAAAGGTGCCATTGACTATGAGAAATTTCTAGAAAGTGGTGACCCTGAATTTGCTTGGAAACCACCAGAAGATGAGTGGCAGAGCATTGCTCTGGGTTATACATCTGGAACTACTGCTAGTCCTAAGGGTGTGGTATTACATCACCGAGGGGCATATGTCATGTCTCTAAGTGGAGCTCTCATTTGGGGGATGAACGAAGGAGCTGTCTATCTATGGACACTACCTATGTTTCATTGCAATGGTTGGTGCTACACTTGGACACTTGCCGCTCTTTGTGGGACTAACATATGCCTTCGCCAGGTATATCAATGGATATGTTCTTGTTCTGCATTCTGTTGAGAGTCTCAACAAGTTGTCTTGTCATCCTTATGAACATGCCTGACATGCCGTGTTTGTCTTTTCTATTTCTAGCTTTAATTTGGCACTATTGTCAATATTGGCCTTGATATTTTGCTTGGAGTTACAGACCACTACTTCTGTATTGGTCGTTTTGGTTTGTTCAGTAGGTGACAAGTGATAGCATGCTTATTTTAAAACAAGGTAGATAGAATCTTTTGTTATATTTCAAATGACCTGTTCTTTGTTTGCTGTGAGAAGCTGAAGTCTTTATGCATGATTCACTTGTTAGTTAATGCATACTATAATATCCTTGTTGAGATCCATTCTCTTTACCTAATACCTACTTTGATAACTCAATTATTTTCCTTCAACTGAATGCTTTTTATACAGGTTACTGCAAGGGCAGTATATGAAGCCATTGCCAAGTACAAAGTGACACATTTTTGTGCAGCACCAGTGGTACTGAACTCAATAGTTAACGCCCGGCCTGAGGAAGCCATTCTTCCTCTTCCCCATGTTGTGCATGTGAATACAGCAGGGGCTGCTCCTCCTCCTTCTGTTCTTTCTGCCATGACACAACGAGGATTTCGCGTCACTCACACTTATGGTCTCTCAGAAACCTATGGCCCCTCCACAGTATGTGTCTGGAAGCCTGAGTGGGAATCTCTTCCCCCTGAAACCCAAGCCCGGCTCCATGCAAGGCAAGGCGTTCGCTACCTTGCTTTAGAAGGTCTTGATGTCATAAACCCGAAAACATGCAACCTGTTCCTGCTAATGGAACTACCATCGGAGAGATTATGATGCGTGGTAATGCTGTGATGAAAGGCTACTTAAAGAACCCAAAAGCAAACGAAGAAGCCTTTGCAAACGGATGGTTCCACTCTGGAGATCTTGCTGTGAAACACCCTGATGGATATATGGAAATCAAAGACAGATCAAAGGACATAATCATCTCTGGGGCTGAAAATATCAGTAGTGTTGAGATCGAGAATACTCTGTACGCTCACCCTGCAGTACTGGAGGCTTCAGTGGTTGCAAGGCCAGATGAGAAATGGGGTGAGTCTCCTTGCGCCTTTGTGACATTAAAGCCAGGTGTGGATGGTTCTAATGAGCAACGTCTTGCTGACGATATAATGAAGTTCTGTAGAGAAAAGATGCCTGCTTATTGGATACCCAAGTCGGTGTTTTTTGGACCATTGCCAAAGACAGCCACTGGGAAGATACAGAAGCATATATTGAGGGCCAGGGCAAAGGAGATGGGTCCCGTCAAGTTGAGCAAGTTGTAATTTTATTTGCTAATAATTGTAGTGCCTAGTCTAAATGCTTGCTTTATATAAAGTTGCTTTCGTTATTGCACTGTTTTGAGTAAAGCTTGCGCTGTACTCCCGTGTTTATATTTAACAAGAGGTTAATCCTTCATCGGAAATTCAGGTTAAGTCAGGCTTCCTTGTCGTAATCATTTCATGGCAATTGGTGATTGTTTGTCTGGTCACGGGTCCATTCATTTGTCGGGGTGCGTGTGTGTTTTCATATTTAAAATTTTTATTTTTTAAGTAAAATTTCAAATCTAGCCAACGAAGATGGATTCAAGTGGCTAGTGGCTGTCCTTTGGTGGGCTAACGAGTTAGACGCATGCTTGGTCTCCTAAACATTGGGCTTGGCCCCATGAACCTAGTCCAATAAAGATTGATGGATACTCAAAACCTTTATCTGCTGCAAAACATAAAAAATTTTATCAGCAAATGAAGATGTTTGAATTATTTGAGTTTAAAATATTTTAATTTGTGAAAATTAATAAAAAAGATATGTTTTTTAGGATGTAGTCATGATATGAATTTTATAATCATATATACAAGGAAAAATCCCTTAAAATAATCCAAATTATTATTTAGGTCATTAAATTTGTCAAATCCTTAATAAGCTCATAAGACCCAAAGAGGATTCTAAAATTTTATAAAATGACTTTGATGCCCATTTAATTAGAAATCAAAGGAAAATTAATACAATTTTGAAAATCAATACGTTACATTTCGTAGTTAATATATTTTAATTCTAAATTAATAATTTTTTATCTCCAAAACACACTTGCAATAAATTTTTGAATAAAAACTGTCATGATACAATTTTAAATGTTAATAACATGTTTTAATTCTAAATTAATAACTTGAAAATAATAAAAAATTCTTATTCTTCTGGGTTTCTACGGGTATTAGAGTCATTTCATAAAATTTTAAAATCCCTTTTTGAGTCATGTGACCTGATTATAAATTTGATAAATTCAATAATCTAAATAAAAATTTAGGTTATTTAAGTGTCTCTTTTTTTAAAAAAATTCTATAGATAATTTGATGTATTTAAATATAATACATGTAATGGAGTGTGAAGGGAATCTAATAAGGGCACTTCAGCCCAGACACACAATTTTTCCTCATCGTAGGTTTGGTATTGAGTTTGTTACAGGAGACTTTGTTCGCAGAAAGTACATTCGTTGAATTGAAACTGGATTAAAAATTTTCAATCCTAAATATAAATTCCACTTTATAATATCAACTGCACTGCAAAAAAATTATTATATTTAAGATTAGATTGTAATACAAAATAAATATTATATTTAGGACTGATGGTGGTAATTAATGTAGCGGGTTTTATATTTAGATCAAAAAAATTTCCTTAAGATACTTATTTTTAATCAATTCCAGGTATATGGATTTTTATGTGTTATTTATTTTATAATAAAATCTTATTATTAAATTTATTATTGTTTTAAAGCTTACTTAGTTTAATTAAATTGGATAAAAGCATATTGAATATACAGAACAAAATATTTCAGTATTCTCTTTTTTTTTTTTTGAAAAAGTTAGTTTAATAAACTGAAAGTTTGTTTTAATGAGAATTGTTTTTAAATGTATAACTATTAAAAAGGATATGGGCGTAATTATATGTAACTTTTATCATGTAAAATTTGATTTTTTTAAATTATATAAAAATATAAAATTTGACGTATTGAATACTCTATAATAAAAAAATATGTAAATCATGTTCCTTGTTAAAAATTAATTATTTGTGGAAAAAAATTGCGTTATTAACTTTTCAATTGAAGAAACAGGCTTTTGGGACAAGCTTGTAAAACCCAAGCAAACTTTTAGTTAGTGTTGGTTGTGGAAATGGACTTTTGACGTTTAAAAATTGAAACCAATGGTTAAGAGGCTCCAAACAAACAAGTCTGCGTGATAACAACAGTCCAACGCTCAGTTTCCATTTTGCAAGCGGTCAAATGATTACCTACAGAAAAGAAAAGCCCTTTTTTTTTAAGAAAATAAAAGAAAATTTAAATTGCCATCAAACATTAATAAACCTCAAGCTTAATACAGTAAAGTGAAAAGTCAATTTCTTGAATGGCTAGGAGAGGCAACAAATTAAAATAAAGCAAGTTGTTGCTTACATCCAAAAAACACCATTAAAATTACATAATTGGGTCAAAAAGAAGAAGAATCATTGAATTTGAGTTTTGCACTGTTAATCTTGCTTTGGGTTGGTGATTAGAGTAATGACGAGGTGTAACATCTAGAAGGTCAGGCGCTTTGATGCTGAAAGTGAAAGTGGCGTACCAGAAAGTGAAACAACCTACGTAACCTCTCTTCCAATGAAGGCTCACGCTTCCACTCTAACCATACACTTCCCGATTCTTAATATAAAAGTTAAATAATATTATATAAATTTTTTAAAAATAATCTAATTAGTTATTTATTAAAAATATATGTTGATTTTTTTAAAATTTATACTTTTAATCATTTGCATTAGAACTATTTGTTGATGGAAATTTTCTTAACATATGGAATCAGTATAAATAATTTGGAGAAAAAATTATAAATTTATGAGATAGAATAGATCGAAATCTTATATTTAATATCACAATCAACATCCTAACTAGCTGTTAGATTTGCGGGGAAGTATTTCTTCATATGTGTGATTTGACCCAACTCTTTCAAACGGATTCGTTAATTGCTTGCAATTTTGGTTTTCAATTTTTCATTCTTCCAACTACTTTGTAGTTAATACCATCCATGGATCCAACTCCGGCACAGCTCAATAGCTGTTTCATCCCTCAATTTTTAATACCTTTCTCAGTGGTTAAATCAAATAAAAGGTAAGTTAATACTTTAATAAAATGAATAATAACCAATTTAGAATTTCAATAATCGAGATGATTTCTTAATTATCTTGTTGCCCCAAAAAATTTCTTATCTTAATTGGATAAAATTACATTCACTTGAAATGGTAGTTGAAATAGAATGTGATAAAAGTCCTTATGAAGTTTTGAACTTGTTCAAGTATCATTTTCTTTCAACACTATTATGTGGCCTACTTTGTAATGAAATAATCATTTCGAGTGTGGTTTAAATCAAAAGCTGTTAGCTTTGGGCAAATCAATTAAGGAAAATTTAGTTTTTAAATAATCAAAGAACGACTTTTTATGTAATTAATGATTTTAGTATAAGAGATTCCTATTGAGTTTATCTCGTCCACGTATTTCTGGTAGAAGAAAAATATCTTTTCATAACTCGTGGAATAATCTTCTTTTGCAAAATTTACAGAATTAAAAAAAAATTAAGACACACAGTCGCACAGACACACATGAGACTTTTTCTTCCAATTACAAAAAATAAATCAAGAACTTGGAGAATTCTATTTCTCACACCCGAAGGTCGGGCAGTTTTTGCAGATAAGCCGGTGAAGTGTGAACCAAAAAAAGTAGGATACCTTTGTAGCTTCATAAATAATAAACCATCCTTCCGCTAAATTAAATTAAATTAAATTAATTAAGAAAAAGGAAAAGAAGCAAAGTTAGAGTATTTGTTGGCGGCTGGGCAAAACGACCTGTGAACGTCACTGTCGTTTAAGGATAAGAATGTTATGTTATGGCTGATGGGCAAAGCCCATAATCACAGAGCATGCCCCAGTTTGTTGCATCTAAAGAGCAGCTTGGTATTTTTCTTTCTTTAGTTCTCATCCATTCAACACCCTATCTCTAAATACTGAATTTATTTTTTTCATACATTATGGTGAGTTAGGTATGTTTTAAAAATACATAATATATTGAGAATTTTTGTTACACATAAAGCGTGTCTTCTCATCATATATCATATTTCAGTCTGTTAGTTTTACTAAAATAACCCACTTCAATTATATACTTACATTAGAAACCATATATATTTGATTGCACATGTTAAAAGAGTCTATGGGTGTGTTTGGGATCACGATGAAGGCCTCCAAACTGATTTCTCCACTGGTAAAAACTGAAAAAAGTAACTTTTTACCTAAAAGAGATGTTTGGATTCGACGTGAAAATAAATGGACTTGTACCGGAAACTGATTTTTTTTCAAAAACTCCTGCCTTCAACTTCTCCGCTGCTGTTGCTCAAAAATAGCTTCTCTACTACACATTTTGTGGGGCCCATGAGTGAGGGAGGAGAGAGAATGCATGATGTGAGTTCTTTTTTTTTTAATCCGGCCAATTGGTTTTTAATATTAAAAAAATTATTTTTTGAATAATAAAATCATTTAAAAAAATAAATTTATTATTTTTTAAAAGATAACTATTTTTATTTTTATAATTTTAATTTTAATTTTTCTCTGACAATTATCACATTATAAACATATAATATAAATATATACTATTTAATAAATTTTAGGGAAATTGCAAAAAAGACCTTGGAATTGTAAAAACGCAGATAGGGACCATTGACAACTTCACTTTGGGTTTTGACAACTCAGGGCATATTATTCTTGTCAAAACCCAAAGTGAAGTTGTCAAGGGTCCCTATCTGCGTTTTTACAATTCCAAGGTCTTTTTTTGCAATTTCCCCTAAATTTTATGTCCTTTTCAGTCATTTTATATCTAAACTTACTTTTTTATTAATCATCCAAACAAGTTTTAACTTCTTAAACTGATTTTTTTTACAAAAACCAATCCAAACATAAATCACATTACACTACCTAACTTTTACCTAATCTCACTTTTGTAAAAGTCAAATTGAAAAAAAGTAACTTCTTCCACCGCTAATCCAAACATACCTTATATCATTAAAATAACCGATTACAAACTTTTCAACTAGTTTTTATATTTAATATGAGAGAAAATTGTAAATTAAAAAATATTGTTATTTTATTCCTTCTTATTACACATCTTAAAAGTGTTTATATCACAGGATAGTTTCAGTGTAAACAACATAAGAGAGTAGTTCAGAGAAACCAAAGAAGATATTTTAGAAAAACCAATATATTTTTAATAAATAACTAATTTAACTAGTTCTTTTAATCTATCTAAACTAATTAAGTAGATATTACATTAAGCATATGACGTAATAAATTCTTATATTAGAATGATTGAGATTGAAGGTGACGTGTAGGGATAGGCATGCATGAGCCAGTTGCCGGCCAAAAAAGTTGGAGTTGATCGATTACACTTGAGGTAACCAAAATAGATAGTAAGCTTACGATCCAAAGTTATGGTATTACAGATAGGATTTGTGGTGTGGGTCCATTTCTTCTATCCTCCTCTTTCCCCCTCCATCTTCGTTTTCCCGCTTACCCTCTCCACATCATCAATCTCTATCCTCTCTCTCTCTCTCTCTCTCTCTAAATACGCACAGAGAGAAGAGAGATCAGAGTCAGAGAAGTGGTGCTTGAAGGCTATGTCACACTCAAAGTAGATAGCTTCCAGGTTGGCATTCCCACAAGATATCATATTCCTTCGTGTAAATTCAATCCCTCTGATATTCTCTTTATTTAATTAATCATCAACGCACACCAACGTACGTACGTTATCACAGTTTGTGCCATCTTAATTAAACTGACATGCATAGTTAAAATTAACACAGCTCTCACTGTTTCATGACTTTGAACTTCTATTTGAGAGCTCCAATTCTGAAGTTTTATTTGGTGAGTTATCCTTTTTCTAGAAGCTAGATTTCTTAAGTTAGTTTATTGATTGCGATTTAGGTGAACCCGCTGCCTCTATGTATCAATCTTCACTCTGTTCAATAGATATTTCAGACACCGGCCTCCAATGGCTTATTTTCACCCCATAATTAAAAGAAAAAGCCAAAAAAAGGAAATATTTCTTATATATAATTTGGGGGCATCATCTGGCAAATCAGTTATAAACTATCGTGTATATATGAAGATGGCAATTCAATTCGGGCAAGCAAAAAAGGAGATCCCAAACTTTCAACAACTAGTTAATAATTAATGAAACCGTATTAATTAGGAATCAAATCGATGAGCTTATGTACTTATTGTCCCCTTACAGTGCCCGTTCCGTCGGTTAAATATAGTGTAAGAACTTATGTCCGATGTTGAGTCAATATACAATCTGTTACATTGTCTCTGTGAATTCTGTTAAATGACACAAGGCCCCACAGACACATCAACCAAACAGGGCGACCTACTAGTTTGATCCTCCAACGAAGTACAACACCGACATCCTTAACTAAATTTTCATATCTACATCTATATCTTCATATAGAAACATTTTTTTAACTAAATTTATTTCACTCAAAGGTTAATGGTCGGTTAATTAATTAATTTGGGCTATTCGTTATATGATGTGATGAGAGTTTGGAATATTTGATTCATTGTACCGTTTAAGGATAAACTTGGCTTCAAATCATACGTCAATATGTTAATTTTTAAAGAATCAATATGATTTGAGGCTGATCTTATTGATTTTAAGGTACGTCACATGTATAAAAAGGGTTCTATGATATTAATCAGTGCTTGTGCTGACGATGCTTCAAGTTGAAGTTTGTCCCATGAAATTGGTTGGTGCTCCTTTCGTTATGCCCAAATTTGTCCTCATTTACCCAATTATTCCTTCATCATTGGTGCTTAACTAAAAATTGAAGGTTAACCTTTTAGAAGCCACAAAAAAGGTGCCTATTCATCCGGTTGGAGGAAATGCCAGGTAAATTAAAGGACGTATAATAATCAGCTGTGTTTAAAAAATGATGAAAACAAAAGGGCAAAAAAACAAAACTTCGTCTATTGACGTTGTACTTACTGATCCAATAACTAATTAGAAGGTCCCATCCCAAAATATTCCATTAATTTTCAACTCATTCCTTCCAATTATTGTGATTAATCACTAGAAAGGGGGAATATAATACCTATTTCTTGCTAATTTTATATAAGTAACAGAATTTTCGTTAGAACTAATATAATAAGTCCAAATTTTTATAATCATCACTCATAAATTAATATATGATCTTGTACTAAAGAAGGCTTTAATTTGCACCCTATAATACTGGGGATTTTGCGAAAGGGAAACCACCGCAGGCTTTTAGTCATTCTCCCTAAAAACGTTGAAACACACGCTTTATCTCCCCATCATACTCTGTTTTGCATATAGTTAAATTTATATATATTGATATCTGAATTTTTTTATTTATTAATTTTTTTGTCAATAGTATAACTCAATTAAATTATGAAAAATACATGTTTGTGCCTAGAAATATCTAAAAAAAATCTCATGCTTTTCTTTGAGAGAAAACACTGTATACCAGTCTGAATTATATATGGTTTATTAATTTTACATAACGTAAAATCCCGTAGAATTTAGTGTGAGAAAAAAATATTTTAAAAAAGTTGAATAGTAAAGTTTAAAACAGAGAGGAGGAGAAGGTGAATTTCCCGCAAACTTTTAGATTTATTTCATTTTTTTAAACTCTATATATGTTAGAGCTTCACAATAAATCCTTATAAAAAATCACAATAAATTAAATTTAGACGATTTTTACATGTGGAACAAATATTAGACCAGACCAGATTACGTGGTATTATGTACTCTGGTCTTGACAATGTTTATGAGAAACACAAGAAAAATCAAACCATTGCGTATACTCGTCTAACAATTTCGTGATTTTAATCATACCCTGTCTCTCTCGTTGCTGTCACTAAAATAAATAAATAAATATATATATTGGAATTGCGTAGCACTAATTTATTCTGAAATATTTCTTATAGCACATGAAAAGATATAGAAAATGGATATTATGCTTTTGCCACCCTTATCCAGTCATGTATTTGTGTTTATCTTATTTCGTCTCCTTTCTCAATCAAAGCTTGTGGACCCTTTTAAAGCAAGGTTGGCTTAGATTCTTTTGAATAAATAATCATGTACATGTATTTGTCCATACAATACAACAAAAATATAATTTTTTTTATCTTCATTCTTTTTTTGAGCTACGCAAACAAAAATAACCTTGACAGAAGAAACAAAGCAAAGAAAAAGAAAGAAAAATTATGGCTAATATTTATATATATATATATATAATCAAAACTTGTATAGACTATTGGGTCAGTCAAATAATTTTTGTGTGTATTAGTCAATTCAAGTTACGTCATGTACGAAATTAATTGCTTGGATCAATATTGGTGAACACCAATAAAAAGTAAATTTTTTCTTGGGCGTCGAAAGTCTCTGTATTTGGTGAGGGGGAACTCTCAGAAATCGTCAAATATTTGGACTTAATTGGCTCTTTCACTTCATTTTTATTCTCCTCCTAATTAATAATACAACTTCATAAGTTTTACCCTAATTATAATAAAGAGAGAATACAGACGAATGAAGAAATATTATTTACAAGACCAATAGCAACCTGTGATAATTATAATATAAATGAAACGTTTCACGTCAACACAAAATTAATTAAAGAGCATCTTGGGTTGAATAGTATATAATTTTCAATACGCCGCACATGACTCGGCCAGCTGTTCTATATGGAAAATATCATTCCAAACCTTTGTATTTGGTCCTTCTGTTTTGTTTCTTTTTAACAGATATATGATTCACAATAATATTAGGTATTATAGGTAGCTCTCGCCAGTTTCAGATCAGCTATGGCACTAAATTATTAAAAATTTAGATCACGGGTAATAAAGTAACCCTAGCTGGTTATAAATTTCAATATACAGAACCCCCGCAATTCAACGTAACTGATGATGAAAATAGGAAAGTAAAACATAGAAGAAGATATGAAACTTTTGGAGTCTAACACCAAACAAGTCGAGGAATCTAATTAAGAACATTAATGGTAGCTTTAGTTGTAACATAGTAAATACAGAGAATACTATTTTATCGAGTGATTCGTGTTTAGTAGTTTTGTTTCAGACGTTAACTTTGGGACGACTCTAGCTAATTTAAAAGGTTCTTTAAATATCTTAAGTAACCGCAAGAAAACAACCAGTAGAATGGGTAGGAGTGGCTCGAACCATATCTAACCCACTGAGCCTAACTGCGTCTTACACTGATAAACTCACTCCAAAAGTAAATAACACAACAATAATTAATTATAACATCTATATCTGAGTTTGGGAGTTTAGTTTCTGAGTCGTTAAAGAACTCCATCGACGTGGAAATCCAATCATGAATTGAACTCCCCTCTTTCTCTCTAAAATATTCTATCTCTACCCAAACCCAACCAAACTCTTCTGCAAGACGCAACTTTCATATCTCCCTGTACATATCTATATATATAGCCATAGCCACCACCATATACTTCAATGCTCTCTATCTCACTCTCCTTCCTTTTGATTCCTTTGGGTCTCATTTTATGAGTATGGCCAATAACAATAAGAGCCGTTTCTTCTTCTTCTTCCTGGTTCTGGTTCTGTGGTGTGTGTCGTCGTTTGGGTTGGGGAGGGTTCCGTTTGCATGCGACCCGAAGAATGGGTTGACGAGGAGCTTGAAGTTTTGCAGGACGAATGTGCCGATTCATGTGAGGGTTCAGGACCTGATCGGAAGGCTGACATTGCCGGAGAAGATAAGGCTGGTGGTGAATAATGCGATTGCGGTGCCGAGACTGGGTATTCAGGGGTATGAGTGGTGGTCGGAGGCGCTTCACGGCGTCTCTAATGTGGGTCCCGGAACCAAGTTCGGTGGGGCCTTCCCTGGCGCCACTAGCTTCCCTCAGGTCATCACCACCGCTGCTTCCTTCAACCAATCTCTCTGGCGCGAAATCGGACGGGTAACATTTCTCTCATTGGCTGCTCCATCTTCTCTTCTTCTTCTTCTTCTTTTTTCGCCCGTGAACTCCAAATTTCGTCCTTTTATTTTTCCAACCATATATAGATAACTTATTAATTATCTGTTCATAAATATACATCATAATCCAATTGAATACATACACCAGCTAACAACAGCTTTAATTTTCTTTCATTATATATATTTCATTCAACTTTAAATCTGATCTCAATGATTAAAATTTTCATGATTAAATTATTAATTTAAGAATTTTATTTTTTTAATATTTTGTTAAATATTTGACTATTCTTACTTCATTTTCCTTTTTTTTTTTTGGTTTCTTTTTATCGGACACAACAATAAAAATCAGTGAAATTAATTATAGCTAGAGGTCAAACATATAGTATCATGCACATAGTGCTAATTATTAGGGTTGTATTAAATTTAAACATGAAGCCTAACTACCAAGCTAGGGATATAAATTTTATTTGTAGTGTAATTTTTAAACCTTTGATGACTGAATATGAGGGCTAAAAGTAACTCTGATGAAGAATATGGGTGAAAATGAAATAAAAAGAGAGGATGGTTAATTTAATACTTGGTTCCATCCCATCCCCATGTGATGAGACGTTGAAAGGCCATCAAACAAACATAAAAATAACGAAGAAAACGACACAACAAAGTATGGGATGGTTGGTCTTCGCTCGTGTGTTTACAGTACACTCACTCGTTCTTGTCTTCAATTTCTTTCCTGGGTTTTGGTCACTCGTGACATCAATTCAATTATTATATGATTGATCAAAGTCTAAGATTGATAGTTTCTCTTGGATTATCTGCTTATCCTAATTTAGATTCTTATTCTAAATGATTATTACTTATTTTTTCAATAACAGGAATATTAAATGAAGAGTAAAACTAAGAAAAATAATTCTTACATAATATTTGTATTTTTTCATCTCCGTGTTTTTTTCCCTAATGAGAACAACTAACTAGTGGGGGCGACAGGAGTGTATTATTCTTATTTCTTAATTTTATTACAGAGTTGGCGATACAGACAAGGTTCCCCGGTGTTTTATTAATCATCATTTATTAGCAAAGTATTAAAATAAATCACGTCATGTGCGACCAACCAAGGTGTTGAAGTTTGAGCTGAAGATTCTGACGTGAATAATTTAAACATCTCCAGATAGTTAATTATCATTTAAATCATATCTCTGACCAGGCACTTCAACTATAACACTGTAGACATTTTTATACACCCTCGATTTATTAAAGAAAAAAAAACCATTTTTATATTTATTCAAAAGTGAAGTCTATCAAAAAGTGAGGAATCGTTGATTTGATATAACCTTTTTTTATTTCCACATTTTAGTATTAATTACCTCTGGGAAAGTCCTCAGGTTGCCGACTTAGATATATGGCTAGCCCAACTTGCAACAGCGTTTGAATTAGGTGGTTATATTTCAAGAAGTTTACGTCAGGCCATCAATAACATCAGGAATCCTTTTTTTTTTTTTTTTTCGTGCATGCGTATAATTAGTGTTATTGAAAATATATAGACATCTTTCTCCAATAAAGTGAAGTGTGCATATGTTATGTGTCTGCGTCTCTCTTAAAGGCCACCGTTTGGTTGCTTTTGCTTCAAATGAGCCACAACCACTAATAACCTAATCAGCTTCAAATGAGGTGTGCGTAATTATGATGGGCCAATCACAGTCCTTCTTTCTTCTTCAAAAGAATAAATAAATATCGGAGAAACGTCAATATAGATTCTGTTGGGAAGAGATATTATTGAGACAACGCTTTCACATTAGCAACCACACAAGCTAGATTTTTTTCCAATATTTTCTTTGCAAAATATTTTGGGAGTTTGGGCAAACGACAATGGAAGAAAAGGTTGAGTTGACGAAGACAATATGTGATGATGGGTGCAGGTAGTGTCAGATGAGGCGAGGGCAATGTACAATGGAGGGATGGCCGGTTTGACATACTGGAGCCCTAATGTGAACATATTCCGAGACCCACGGTGGGGCCGCGGCCAAGAGACTCCCGGCGAGGACCCCATCGTGGCCTCCAAGTACGCCGCCAACTATGTCCGGGGACTCCAAGGCGACGGCACCGGCAACCGCCTGAAGGTTGCCGCCTGCTGCAAGCACTACACCGCCTATGATCTCGATAACTGGAAAGGCATTGACCGCTTCCACTTCAACGCCAAGGTATGTTTATGTATCTAACTATTGATGCACGCCCCGCGTCTCAAGCCAAGACAAGATTTTTTTTAATTTTATTTTCTAAAATTATTCTTTCTGATAAAATTAATACAAATATATGTAAAAGAAAAGAAAAGCGTGTTTGTATCATTTAATATTTTTTCCCCTTATGACACCGGACAAATGCGCAAGTTGTTGAAAGGGGAGTTGGGCCACGAAAACTTTTGAGTAATTGACAGTGTCGTTTTGTGGATATTTGATGGCTAAGTAGGGATGCCGTCTGCTTGAAAACGTTGATAAAGTTTATTAGCTTTGATTTTTGGGGATATGGGGAAGCACAAGTTGGGGGGGGGCAAGGGACGTTGAACCATGGTCCCGATGTTTATATTAATTATGGTAACGTAGAGAGTGGGGTTGTGTGTGATGTGATGCAGGTGAGCAAGCAAGACCTGGCGGATACATACGACGTGCCGTTTAGAGCATGTGTCGTGGACGGCGGAGTGGCCAGTGTGATGTGCTCCTACAATCAGGTGAACGGGAAGCCCACTTGCGCCGATCCCGACCTCCTACGCAACACCATCCGCGGCCAGTGGAAGCTCAATGGGTCAGCCCAATCCCTACTCCCTCTTTTTATTATTCCAAATTTTAGTAATATATTAATTTTAAAAAAAATGTAAGAATAAGTTTAGAAATGACATTAGTTATGGCATATGGTTGACTTGGATTTGCTTTGGTGATCAGGTACATAGTGTCCGATTGTGATTCAGTTGGGGTTATGTATGACACTCAACACTACACGCAAACGCCCGAGGAGGCCGCTGCTGACGCCATCAAAGCGGGCTTGGACTTGGATTGTGGGCCTTTCCTGGCACTTCATGCAGCAGATGCCATCAAATTGGGCCGCATCTCAGAGAACGATCTCAACCTCGCCTTGGCTAATCTTCTTACGGTTCAAATGAGATTGGGCATGTTCGACGGCGAGCCCTCTGCCCAACCATATGGACACTTAGGCCCAAGAGATGTGTGTACCCCGGCCCATCAACAACTCGCCCTTGAAGCCGCCAGACAGGGCATTGTTCTCCTCCAAAATAAAGGAAACACTCTCCCACTATCCCGCGCACGTCACCGCACCGTAGCGGTCATTGGACCCAACTCTGATGTCACTACTACTATGATAGGAAACTACGCAGGTAAGTAAAGCTCATTTAATCCATTATTATTATTCTTTGAAGTTTTGGATCTAAAATATATGTGGTTAATTTTATATATAGGTGTGGCATGTGGTTACACGTCGCCTTTGCGAGGGATTGCGAGATATGTTAAGACTGTTCATCACACGGGATGTAGGGATGTTATGTGTAAAGGAAACCAGGCCTTTGGGGCGGCGGAGATAGCTGCACGGCATGCGGATGCGACGATCTTGGTGGTGGGCCTCGACCAATCCATAGAAGCTGAGTTTAGGGATAGAGTTGGGCTTCTACTACCGGGCAGCCAGCAAGAGCTTGTATCGAAAGTGGCCCGGGCCTCCAAAGGCCCGGTTGTTCTGGTTATTATGTCTGGTGGGCCTGTTGATGTCACTTTTGCCAAAAATGATCCCAAGATCGGTGCTATTTTGTGGGTGGGTTACCCTGGTCAGGCCGGAGGAACCGCCATAGCTGATGTGCTGTTTGGCACAACAAACCCAGGTAGAGTATCAATAAAACAAAAAAAACAAAAAACAAGAACTATACCCAGCTATTATTTTTGTTTTGAAATTGATTATAATCAAGAAGCATTTATTTATATTTTTACTATGATTAATGTAGGAGGAAAGCTTCCGATGACATGGTACCCACAGGAGTATGTGGCCAAAGTGCCAATGACAGTAATGGACATGAGACCAAACCCAGCAAGAGGGTACCCGGGAAGGACCTACAGATTCTACAAGGGTCCGGTGGTGTTCCCTTTCGGCCATGGGCTGAGCTACACCAGATTCAGGCACACCCTAGCCCTTGCTCCCAAACAAGTCTCTGTTCCTTTAGCCAGCCTCCAGGCTCTCACAAACTCCAGCAGCGTTTCAAGCAATGCATTAAAGGTCAGCCACGCGAATTGTGATTCCCTGGAATTAGGACTCCACGTCGATGTGAAGAACGAAGGTAAAATGGACGGCACCCACACAGTTCTCGTATACTCAAAGCCACCTTCTGGAAAATGGTCCGACACGAAGCAGTTGGTAGGGTTCCATAAGGTTCATGTGCCTGCTGGGTCCAAGCAACGAGTTAA
Organism: Neltuma alba; assembly: GCF_004799145.2. Classification (NCBI taxonomy): domain Eukaryota; kingdom Viridiplantae; phylum Streptophyta; class Magnoliopsida; order Fabales; family Fabaceae; genus Neltuma; species Neltuma alba. The sequence continues at coordinate 30,123 of NW_021635999.1, read as the reverse complement.
GGTTGGTGTTCATGTGTGCGACCACCTCAGTGTCGTGGACGAGTTTGGGGTTCGAAGAATCCCAATGGGCGACCACGAGCTTCACATCGGTGATCTCAAACATTCCATTTCCGTCCAAACTTCCCAAGAAATCAAACCTTAAAACAAAAAATGATTATATTTGTCAACCCAAACTGTTGATAGATGTAGCTAAGTTCTTGCCTGTCATTCCCAATTTGAGAAGCCAAAAAATAAATGTCATTCTCAAGTGTAGCATAGAGTATTATTATAGGTGGCAATTTGTAAGATGGTCTGACTACGATGTCCAGGAAAAAAAGAAAATTTGTGGACAAGTGCTGTTATGTAGGTGAAGTGTGCAAGTCAAAGTATTTTTACTGCAAATGTAAAATAGGGGTTGGAAAGAGTCTAAATAAGTTTGGAAGCCAATAATGATGCAACAAATTGCATTATTGGCAAGTTGATGTATTGAGGTATTGATTGATTATTTTGAAATCAAGTTGAAGCTATGGTCCATTGCAATTGCACTTGTGTATGCCAAAGACCTGACAAATTAACAAGGCTAGGTCTTTTTCTGGCCTATCTTGTGCCCTTATTCTTGGACATTTAAACTTCCCTGGCTAATTTGAAAACCCCAGCCATTCATGTGAAGTATGATCAAGGTGAAATAAGTATTTTGACCCTTTAAATTTTAGGAAAAATTACACTCAGCTCCTACAGAAGATAATTAATTTAGAAAAAGTTTCTGAAAATCCCAAAATGATTCCTAAATCCCCAGGGACCTGTGTGTGATAAATTGTAATTATGAAATTACCTATTTGAACCCAATACAATTCATTTAAAACTTCAACAGTGGCTGATGACAATCCGAGGAGAAGTGGTTAACAATCTCGGCAATGCCATTGGTATCCTACAAAGTGAGTTGTCAGGAACGCTACCGAGGTTGTTAACCACTTCTCCTCGGGTTGTCAACAGTCACTGTTAAGAGTGTAAATGAATTGCTGCAATAAAATTAATAGGGCTAAATAGGTAATTTCACAATTGTAATTTATTACACACAGGTCCCTGGGGACTTAGGAATCATTTCGGGATTTTCATGGACTTTTTTTGAATTAATTGTCTTTTGTGAGATCTGTGTGTGATTTTTCCTAAATTTTATGCTTTCAATTGTCCCCCCGCACTTGTCTCGCACACACCAAGATATAATCAGCGTGTTAATAATCTCTCATCTTATCTCTGTACTGTAAGATATTGAAAGTGTTTGATATATTCGGAATGATATATATATGGTTATAGTTTGCTTCAAGTGTGCTGTTAGTTGGCCACTTTGAATATTATTTTCCCCCTTCTCTCTGTGTTTCTATCTCAATTATTTGATGGCTACGTTAGATAAGAGGGGCAGGAATGAAGATAGGGTTATGGCGGCAACATGCCCAGTTGGCAGCAGTTGATAGGGTTACGATAGATGGCCAACCAAAACTAACTATCTTTCAGAGTTTGAAATCTTTTCATTCGAAATGATGAATAATTTATCTGACAAATTTGCGTGTGTTTGATGTCGGCCTAAATATCTCCAGATATTATAAATTAAAGCCTTTTTATATGCATCTTTTTCTGGTCAGGAGCATTTTTTTTTCATTGTAATTCCAGAGTTGGGAGATTTATATAGAATTGATTAATTATTACTTAAATAATTAAGAAGGTGAAATTCTCTTATGGAAAACAATTTTGGTATGTTCTTTGTTTTTTTTCCCCTCCGCAAGGGCCAAGTTCTGTTTTTAGTGTCGGTCATCTTCTTGGCCTGTATCCAGCTTCAAAAAATAGGTACATGGAGGCGGACCATGTGTTCTTCACTGCGTTTTGTCTTTTCAACCTCGTAATTATGACATAAATAAAATATAACAACAAATCTGTGGATGATAGTAAGCTTCATGCTGATTCTGATATCTATTGATCACGATACAATCAACAAATTATATTCGTCCAATCTTTAATAGAAGATATAATTATTAAATTAATTTTAGTCTTAAATATAAGAATTATTTCTTATAATTATCTTTATTGATACTTCTTCAATCATAATCAAATAGGAGATGGAGGGATGATATTACAAAAGATGATTCTGATATTTTAAGAAAAACATATCATCTTTTTTATAATTGACTAACATATCATATTTTTTATAATTAAATATTTACTCAACTTTCTTAATACAATTAAATTACTTAAATAAGTTTTATATTAAAAGTCTAAAGAATCGCTTTTTCGATTAAAAAAATACACCGAATCTCATATTGATCCCTTGACTTTTATAAAGTGTCTTTTCAATTTTTGTTTCTAATGACCATTAATAGAAAAAAATACTGATATTGAAATTTTGATATTGGCAAAACGTTCTCACATGTTGAAATGTTAACTTTATTTTTCAAAATAATAATAATTGTTATTTTAAAATGAAGGGATTAAATTAAAACTTTAGTATAAAATTAAAGTACCAGATGTATAATTTTGCACTTTTTTTTTTTGAGTTCTTGAAGAATCAAGTTTTCAGTTCTAAAAATAAATTGAAATAAAATCAATATTTTAAATGTAAAATGTATAAGGAGTTGTAATATTAGGAAATAGAATAACTTATTTTACAACTCATATAAATTTAGGAGATTCGTCCAGTTGGTTTTAATTTGTGTATTTGATAAAAGTCAAATTTGTATTGTTATTGATTTCTTAAATTGTTTTAAACACGAAGGTATGTTCAAGGTATATGCTTAATTGGTAGTATAAGTAACATAGAATAAAGTCAAGATTTAAAACAAAAGTACATTTGTACATCGGACACTTTTACAGCACATAATCAATTTCCATCAAAACCATACATCGAACCAAACATCAAATTAAAAATATCTTAAAATCAGGAAATCTCCTGTGCAGAAAAAAGTTAAGGGATATTTTGGTAAAATGTCTCTATTTAGAAATTTATTTGGTTAAAATGACCTAGATTTAAGTGTCTACAAAACATATCTTCTGTTGTGTACAATATATTTTTTATTATATATATAAGATTTTTATATTGGTCATTGTTACACATCATTAATGATATAATATACATAACAGAAAAAAATTATACTAATAAATTATAATTATAAGAGTTTAAATTTAGGTTTTTTAATTAAATAAAATTTTAAACAGAAACTTTTAATCCAACTCGTCAGAAGCCAAAGTATAAATATCAAATTAAATAATTAAAAACATAGAGGGAATCAATGATGGGGGCAGATCAAGTACGAATAACATGACCCAGTAGCCAGTAATCATTCGGGACATGTAAATATGTGAAGTTCATGGGGGCAGAATCATAATGCCACACGCAAAACACATGCTCCGCCTGCCATTATTGCATGTTGCAAATAATTAAAATAAAACGCACACAAGTACATCCGCCAACTGAATATTTACTCAAAAGTAAATACCTTGTGACTTCCGAACGAGCGAATGCGCGGCGGATGCCAGAAGGGAGGCCAAAATAATTCGAGATTTTTTTAAATCACAACATTTAATTTTTCAATAGTCTTAGATTGTAAACCCCAAATATTGTATTTGGTACAGTGAGAAGTGTGTGGATGTCTTAAAAAGAAAATGAATAATGTCATGAAAACTCCTTACAATACTATTACTATTTGTTGCTTTAAATATTATATATAATTTTAAATATAAGAGTCAGAACAAAAGTTTTCTTTGCCTGTAAATATGAAAACTAAATTTCTTTCATCTTCTAAATTTATAATTCTTTTTGAAAATATTCCTACTCATTAGTTACATAATTCAAATGATAGTATGATACATATAATTAGAAAGAATATTTTAAAAAACTAAAATTTTAAATAACTTACTTAAAATAATTTTGGAGCAATGACAAACAAAGAAGTTGGAATTTTGTAAATACCAAATAAAAAATGTCAATAAAAATTTATTGTCATTTGCAAATTCAGATTTGTCAATATCAAATAAAGTTGTGTTACCAAATCTGATTTGGGATTTGTAATTTTTAAATATTTTTCTGTCATTTTTCTAATAATTTTTTTAATATTAATAAATTAATTATCTAAATTTGATATTAAAGATTAGATGAAGTATTAGGAAGGAAAAAAAGAAAAAAAGAGAAAGAATGAGGAGGAGGGAGGGGGGAACTTGGAAGTGTCGGTAATGAGGATGATTGGCATGTGTGAGGATGTACGGTGCAGGCTAAGCCATGGACCAACCGATGTTGATATTCTAACGGCTCTTTTCATCTTTCCTCCAATCCCATTCCTTCTTCCCCCTTTTACCCCTTCCCTCTGCTTTTTTTTCAATTCCACCTTCACTTTTCTCCCTCCCACTTACAAACAAAAAATCTTAAAATAATAGTAATAATAATTAAGAGTAGAATTAGAGGAGTCCGTTATCCATTGGAAATCCTCCACCTAACTCCTCAAATGTTTGCAAGATTGGATTTTTCTCGATAATATCCTTTGTTAATTATTTACCATGCATATTAATATCATGTAAGTCTCTTACCATTTCTCAATAGCTACTTAATACTTTCATATTCTTGTCTTACCCTCTCACTCAACTTCCCCCCTCCTTTCTCCTTTCTTTCACTTTCTTCCTCTTTCTCTGCATCTCAGATTCCTTCCTCTAACTCCAAGGTAATTATCAAGATCCTTTCTTTATGCTTCTTCTCCTTTTCCTTATCTTTTCTGGGTTCTCAAATTTCTCTCCGCCCTTATAAAAGGTGTTCACTTCCTGATATTGTTTATTCCTTCCTTCATCGGGACTGCTCTGTTCTGCTCTGCTTTTGCTCTGTTCTTTCTGAGATTTTTAATTCCCTCTCGCTGCTTCTTTTTTTCTGCTCATCTGTTTCCGAGGTTGTCTTTCTGGGATATCTCCTAATCACAGAATTGAATTTTAGGTGAAGCTTCCCTGCGGTTTTGTTTTGTTCTGAATAAAGCCTGATCGTTTGTTGCTTGCACAGGGAACATTGAGATGGCAGATTACAATAGAGACGAGTATTTTGCCTCCCAGGACCTTGAGGTAACCTTACCCCAGTGTTTTCTGATGTTTCTGTTTTTAATCTCATTGCGCACATTCTCTAAATGGGTAACATCAGAATGATTAAATCTGAAGAACACAGCCAAGAAACAATCTTTGGCATTCAAGGGTCAAATTATACACTTTGCATTTTTTGTATATTATGACATCATAATGGAAGTATCTTTGAAAATAATAGGATTTATATAATTTCGATAGAATTAAAAGAAAAAAATCATGTGGTATATTATTAGAATAATTACTAAAAACTAGTCATCACCGACGGAATGTGGGGATTTGGAACAGAATGTTCCAATTCTCAGCGGAAAGAGAAAGTTTGGTTTTGTTTGGTGTGGCACAATGCAGGGCTGCCACACGTTTTTTAGATTTTTTTATTCGCCACGTTTGTAGGGACATGGACGTAATTTTACATTATAATTTTCATTCTGGTCTGGCTAATTTCATTTAAAATATTATTAAACGTTCACCGCACTTTATTTGGCACAACACGAATTTGTTTGGTGTCATTGAATGAATATATTGTTTTATTCTAAAAGATTTTTCCCCCTTTCTCGAAACGATTTTCTTTTTCTGTGGGTTAATCCTTGGAATTAGTCAGATGCAAACATTTGATTACAATTAAGAAAAATTCCAACACAAAAGAATAAAATAAATAAAAGTCTCGCCCACGTATTGTTTTGGCCTAATCCCATGGACAAGTAAATGATCATGGAGGTCGAGGAAGTAATTTGGAATTCTCCACCTGAATTTATCGAAACAGGACAAAGAAAATCATTAATTGATTTTGATTTAAATAAAATTATTGCAATTATTGAATATCATGACGGGAAGAATCAAATCATTATGCTGTTCGTCTCCTTTTTTGGTAGATATTATAGATTCTTTTTATTGCGTTATTCTCCCAAGAAAATTGTTTGTTAATTGTTATGCAGGTTTTTTTTTTCCTGGTGGATTAGTGGTTGTAGATTTTCTTTTAGAAAAATCAAATTATTATGTTGCCTTTTCTTTGTTTGGTTTTTGGTGGGGTAGATTAATTTCAAAACTTCCAGAACGTTGATGATGTTGTGTCGTGTTCTCCTTCTTCCACAGTTCAAAGACAAAAAGCAAAGCATGTGCAAATTAGTTGAACGTTATGATTTCAAAATTGAACTCGAAATCACAGCACAGGATCTGCTCCACGATGGTTAAATAATTATTTTTATTAAAGTAATGTATTTCAATTTGTTTATTTTGGTGCTGACAGGAAACGTCGTCCACGGGAAACAAATACGGTGGCCTTACCCCCAAGAAGAAGCCTTTAATTTCCAAAGTAAGCCCGGTCACACGTTCTCATTCCTTATCACTTGTCAAGTCCCGTGCCATGCACGTGACGCCAACATTATTATAATATAATATTTTTAAATCGTTTTTCTTGGGTCAAGGATCACGAGCGGGCATTTTTTGACTCAGCAGACTGGGCATTATGCAAGGTTAGCCAATCGTTGGTCAAACTCAAATTCCCCCCCTTTTTAAAATTTTTTTTTTCCGCCCTATTAAATATCAATAATAATTCTAATATTTAAAAAAAAAACAGCAAGGTGCCGGAGTTAATAAAAAATCCACAGCAGCCATAGAGACGTTGCGACCAAAACTTCAGGTTTGAATGATATTAACCTTTTTATGACTTAGTCTTAATTGTATATTTCTTAGCCTAATAAATATTTGTTTATTTTTTGGAATTTTGCAGAGAACGCCACACCAGCAGCTTCCTCCAAGAAGACCGGCCTGTACATCTGGCCCAGATAATCTGGTGATCCAATTATGTTCGATTTGATTAATTAAAGTTAATAAATAGTTGAGGAATTTGTAAACTAAGATGTTTGTTTAATTTGTGATGGCAATCAGGGGGAGTAGAGAAGCCTTGAGACGGAGTCAAAGGATTTGGTGAATGCAGTTGATGACGTGGCTAATCTCTGGTTTTAGTGGACGAAATCATGTGTATATCTGCCATTGGGGGCTTCCGTGTTTCAATTTTTACTAGTTTTTATAATAAACTCCATCCTTTTGCTTTTTCAGCCTCCACCCACTCATTTTTAATCTTTGCGGTTTATATATAAAGCACCTAATTAAGTAATGACATTTAAGACAAAGCCAAAATCAACGTGTTGCGGATACAAACGAAACAACGGGGAAAAAAAAAAAAACCACCAACAGGGAGGGAAATAAAAAGGAGATTAGGCGGCCCGCGCGAAGACCATCATTTGTCTCAAGGAACGGTCATGAACGCTCGTCACCAAACGGCTAGATCCTTCCTAGCTTTGATGAAACGGTGCGTAGAGGCACATCAGCTGCTGCGCATTCCATATTTGGAGTGGCTTCCACATGGCACGATTTTATTCGTTCATAGGAGGCACTACGGCACCTTCACTCGTCTTCTACTTCTCTTGCTCATTGCCAGAAAGAACCACTCTCAGGAGATTTTTGCTTCGTTTGAGATCGATATCTCTGGTTACCCGGGACAAATCAACCTACAAGACCATGTTTTTACTACTTATTTGAACTAATGGCATCAAGTTCACTCTCAGAAATTCAACATGAAAACAGAAACACAAACTATGAATATTAGGAATCGATCTTCCCAGGAATTTAAGGGATGATTTTCATGTGCCTGAGCCTTGCGACCCACTTCCTGACGCTCTTGAAACTATCAGCGAATCCCAAGAACCCAAACTCTTTACTCTTATTCATACTGGATACGTGCTGAAACTTGAAATTCGCCACCACTTTGAACGGAGGATAGCAGGCTATCTCCTCCAGCTTCGTCTTGTAAAGCCCATGCTTCTCCACTATCTCCTCCCAGACCTCACCCTTATGGCTCATCATCTCTACTATGTCAAAGTCGTCTTCTTCCTTGTAATCCACGAACTCAACATCGAACTCTTCGCTAAGCACCTTCCACATCTTCTTCCAAGTAAAGAAATCACCGTTAGTGCAATTAAACGCTTCGTTTTTGGCCTGCGGCGTCACCGCCGCCCACACGTGTTGCTCCGCCAGGACCCCTGCGTCTATCATGTCGCAGAAATGCTCCCACGTGTACCTCGTCCCCGGGTACCGAAACGGCAACCCTTCGTGCCGGCAGACGGCCGCGTAAGCCGCCAGCATAAGCAGAGCGTTGTGTGTGCTCCTTGTTGACGCGCCTATGATGATGGAGGCACGGTGCACGGAGTAGGTGAGGGACGGTGCGTAGGAGGCGACGAGGTCTTCCAGCGCGTAGTAGAAGTTCGGGTAAGGGAGGCGGGGCATGGACTCGTGGAAGGGCGGGTCGTGAGAGGCGAGGTGGCGAGAACGGACCGGGTCGTTGATGGGGCCCATGTAGTGCTTGGTGCCGGTCTGGATGGTGACGTGGTGGAGCCGTGGCGAGGGAGAGGACCTGAGGACGTTGAGCACGTTGGTTAACATGGTCCCGTTCATGGCGACGTTGGTTTCTTCGTCTTCTCGGATCTGGAAGGTGACCCAGAAGACATGGGTGACCTCATGGGCGATCGGGGAGAGCTTGGCACGTGTGTCTTCGGTGTCCAGCGCGTCCAAGGTAATGTAATGGTGGAGGAGGGAGGGCGAGAACCATGCCGGAAGAGGACGCCGCGAAGCGCCGTAAACTTTCCAAGGGCCACCGAGACAATCAGGGCGGCTCAAGGCTTCGGCTAGGCTGACTCCTGTTAATCCGGTGACGCCGATTATGAGTGCAACGTAGTTGTTGTGAGGTTGAGGTTGCGGCTCCATGCTGAGAACTGAGGACGACCCGACGGCACAGTAGTGGGAGAGGATGATGGTTTTTAATGGGTAGCTGCGTCGTTTAAGGCCACAGATTAAACTTTGGTGCTTATCCCCGGCACAAGCATTTATATATATATATATATATATATATATATATATATATATAAATATTCGCATTTTGTCGGTCTATGACTTTTGTTTTTGGAGAAATCACAAATAAAGACCCTCGAATTAGCAAAATCACTCTATGGTCACTTGAATATGTTAAATTACTATGAAGGACCCGGTCTCAAATTGTAATTATGAAATCATGGCCAAATTACCAAAATACCCCTCTTTAATTTTTTTTTAAAAAAGAAAGCCACTGCCTCACCGGAATCCGGCCACCGGCGCCGGAGCTCCGGTGGCCACTTCCGGCCACTGTCGGCGGCCGGACCCCGGCGTACTTGTAATCTATTTAATTTATAACTTATAAAAAGTACTTGTAATCTATTTAATTTGCTAAAAAAATAATTTTTATCTCCAATTTATAATCAGAACTTGAAGTATAATTTTTTATAGATTAAAAATACTTTTTTATTGTTCAAATTTATAAATAAAATTTAGGGAAAATGGCAACACACTTTTTTAATTTTTTTTAAAAAATTTTTAATCTATATATCTATACAAATTATTATAAATCAAACTACTTCTTATAAATTATAAATAGTACAATTTATTGTGGATTAAAAATACTTTTTGACTGCTTAAATTTATAAATGAAATTTATCTCTAATTTATAATTAAAAATACTATTTTATTCTTTAAATATAAAAAATATTTTTAATATTTAAAGAATGAAATAATATAAAATTTATACTATGATTAATAAATCAAAAATGCCTTATTATAAATACTTTATAATTTATAAGAAGTAGTTTGATTTATAATGAGTTGTATAGATATACAGATTAAAAAGTATTTTTTTAGAGAAATAAATATATTAAAAATATTTTTATAAGTTATAAATAATTTATTTTTTAAAAGTATAAAATAATTAATTGTTATAAAAAAACGTGTTGTTAAATTTTAATCCTAGACTTATTATCTTATAATCAGAACTTGTTATTTTTAAATGTATTGTTGTTATCACTTGAAACAAAGTGTATTGTTATAAAAAAAACGTGTTATTAAATTTTAATCCCAAACTTGTTATTTTATAATCAGAACTTATTATTTTTAAATGTATTGTTGTTATTGCCTGCAACAAAATTTATTGTTATAAAAAAAACATATTGTTAAATTTTTATTCCAGACATGTTATTTTACAATCAGAACTTGTTATTTCCAAATGTATTGTTGTTATCACCTGGAACAAGAGTAAATGAGTTAACTTATATTTTTTTTTGCATCATAATGTTAACAAAAATTTGTTGGCTCAATGGTCATTCCTTATTTTGGGAAGCATTAGGTTGGGGGATATTGATCCCCCCAACCTCACTTCCCCCCAATTTAAAAAAAAAACAGTTTCAAAAAAAAAATAAAGGAAGACCGCCGGAAGCGGCCGCCGGACCCCGACGTCCGACCGCGACAGTGGCCGGAAGTGGCCGCCGGAGCTCCGGCGCCGGTGGCCGGATTCCGGTGAGGCAGTGGCTTTCACTATTAAAAAAAATTAAAGAGGGATATTTTGGTAATTTGGCCATGATTTTATAATTACAATTTGAGACCAGGTCCCTCATAGTAATTTAGCATATTCAGGTGACCATAGAGTGATTTTGCTAATTCAAGGGTCTTTATTTGTGATTTCCCCTTTTTTTTTAAATCAAATCGAGCAGAGAGAGAGAGAGACTTTACCTTTCAGACCTTTTAAAGCGAGATCAGATCTTGGCAATTATCATATGCCAAGTGGATGTAGTAGCAGACAGAATGACCGTCCCCGAGGCGAATGAAAGCGCAGCGGGTGGGACTCGGTGCTTCCTCCTTGAAATCAAGTTAACGACCATGCTCGTTCATGAGTCTAGGTTTATAATACCTTTTAGTTATATATGAGAATAGTCAAAAGTAAATTGGATTAATTAGTTGCTTCCCGCACCCATATAATTTCCGGCTTTAATTATGGTGATTCTATCCATCAGTGGTTCGTCGTGTTGAGCATGATGAGGAGCATCATGAAACTGAGACTTGGATGTCTGCGTCATCTCAAGCCTCAGACCTGAAATATTAAAATAAAAAAATCAAATGTGTGCCCCAGAGAAATCATTATAGAATTAAAAATAATGCTCCTCTCAATTAAATTTGATAGGTACTGCGGGTATCTCTGTTTATGTAATAATTTGGTGAGTTAAACAAGTCCCACGGTCAAAGGAGAATGAAGATGCAGGAGAAAGTAGCTAATGGAAGTGGATAGAAAATTATTATATACTCACATCTCCGTTTATATCAATTTATGCTGAATATGTTTTTCCAGATCATTTTATATACTCACATCTCCGTTTATATCAGAAATATTTGACATTACTTGGGCATCGGGCGCCCACTGCGGAAAACCATTGTCACCATTACGGCCGACGCCCAGTAGTGGCCCCCACATGCACGGTCGTTTCATTAATTTGCCTTCGTCTGCCATTTCCTCCTTATCTCGTTTGTTCTTCTTTTCTGTTTTTGTTCTTTTTCCTCGTAGGGCCAAGGGATGATTTTCATGTGCCTGAGCCTTGCGATCCACATCTTGACGCTGCTGAAGCTACCAGCGAATCCCAAGAACCCAAACTCCTTACCCTTATTCATGCTGGACACGTGCTGAAACTTGAAATTTGACACAATTTTGAAAGGATGATAGCTCGCTATCTCCTCCAGCTTCGTCTTGTAAAGCCCATGCTTCTCCACTATCTCCTCCCAAACATCACCCTTCTTCCTCATCATCTCCACTATATCAAACTCTTCTTCCTTATATTCCACAAACTCAACATTAAACTCCTCGCTAAGCACCTTCCACATCGTCTTCCACGTGAAGAAATCACTGTTCGTGCAATTAAACGCTTCGTTTTTGGCCTTCTCTGTCATCGCCGCCCACACGTGTTGCTCCGCCAGCACCCCTGCGTCCGTCATGTCGCAGAAATGCTCCCGCGTGTACCTGTTCGCCAGGTACCGGAACGCCAGCCCTTCGTGGCGGCAGACGGCGGCGTAAGCCGCCAGCATAAGCAGAGCGTTGTGCGTGCCCCTTGTTGACGCGCCTACATGATGGAGGCACGGTGCACGGAGTAGGTGAGGGACGGCGCGTAGGAGGCGACGAGGTCTTCGAGCGCGTAGGATGGACTCGCGGAAGGGCGGGTCGTGAGAGGCGAGGTGGGGAGAATGGAATGGGTTGCAAATGGGCCCCATGTAGTGCTTGGTACCGGTTATGGCTGAGCCGTGGCGAGGGAGAGGACCTGAGGACGTTGAGCACGTTGCCTAGCATAGCTCCGTTCAGACTTTGTTTGGTTGGGGTTTTTTTTGAGGGGAGAGTAAGGGAGGAGAGGGGAGGGGAGCTAAACCCTCCCCTCCCTTCCTCCCCTCTCAAATTGAGAGTTTTTGAAAGAGAAAAATATTATGAGAATCTTGATAAATATGCCCATGTTATTTTTTGAATATTTCAGTGGTGTCCTCTTGATATTTTTTTAGTTTATCATGATTACCTTCGCATTCCCTTCCGCAGTCACTCAGTTATATATACACACAAATATAATATGCATATATGTTAATATATTAATTAATTATATATATTAATATATATTATAATTATAAAATGGCACTGATAATATCATATATATTTTTTATTTCCTAATATGTGGAGGGTATTATTATATAGTTAAAGTTTTGTCTTTTTTTCTCCTATTCACTTTTCTAATACATATTATATTTTTATTTCATAATTTTTTTATCATATATAAGTGAGGTAATTGGTTTTTTTGAAATTGATAAATTCGGAAATAATAATTTTGATATAAATATTATAATAAAAGAATAAATCAGTATAAATATAAAGATAAGGGCATATTTGTCAATTTATAATTCCCTCCCCTCCCCTCCCCTCCCTTTATGAACCAAATAAAAAATCTCCCCTTTTTTCTCCTCCCCTCCAACCAAACAAAACTCATGACTTCCCTTCACCTCCTCTTCTTTTAATTAACCTCCCCTCCCCTCCACTCCACTGGGTGTCCAGGGCGTTGAAGGTGATGAAATGGTGGAGGAGGCAGGGCGGGGACCAGGGCAGAAGGGGACGGCGAGCCGCACCGTAAACTTTCCAGGGGGTGCCGAGACAATCAGGACGGCTCAAGGTTTCGGTTAGGCTAACGCCTGTCAGTCCAGTAACGCCCACAATGAGTGCTACGAAGTTGTTCCGAGCTGAGAGCTCCATGCTGAGATCTTGGGAAAACTGGCAAAACACTCGGATACACGCAACTGATAGTGGACGATGGCCCTTTGAAGTTGTATTTAAGTCCACCTAAAACGCAGATTAAATTTTAATTTGGAAAAACTAATCTGTCGGTCCCAGTAGTTTCATCAAATTTTGAATCAGCTCCCTCCATTTTTTTTTTGCCCTTTTATCCACTCCTTATTGTATGCTTCGTTACCTTTGGAAGTCCTTCAGTCTATGAAATATGAATTTGCCGTTAGTGGGGTGACATGACTTTCTTACTAAGCACAAACACTGGGAATGAACTGGGTATAATGCGATAGGAGAGAGAGTCATTGGAAAATAAAATGACACAAATGCTGTCCTGTGTTTCAGACTTCAACCATCTCCATCTTCAATTCTTCTCCCCCACGGCTTCTTCAATACTTTCACCACCAACGCTCCTTCACAATGTGAGCTACTTATGGCATGTTCTAGAGGAAGAAACTTCATCTCCATATCAGTATTATTGGCCACATCGACCACAGTAAGTAAATATTATTTTGTCTTCTCTAGTCCGTACAAATCGGTCCCCAGCCTCCAAAAGCAAAGCCGTAATTGAAGTAAAATTTCATCAGACAATTAAAAAAAGAATGATTTTACAATTTTTTTTCACTTGGCCCATTTTATTTGGTACGTGTAATAAATTATATAGAATGGTGGAGGATTGTGGAGGGATTAACGAAGGAAGAGGAGAGATGAGATGTAGGGGATGTGAGTTTGGGGAAGTTTAGAGAGAGAGGAGGAGGAGGAAGAGTAAGAAGGGGGGAAAGTATGAGCTTGGAGAAGTAAAAGCTGTTGCGAATCGTCAGTGGAAAATCCTTGAGAGCTGGGAGGGGGGGGAGGGGAAGAGAGAGAAGAAAGTGGAGTGAGGGACAGGGAGGAGAATAACCGAAGAAAAAAGTTGATGTCCATTTTTTTTTTTTAAGTGTTAATGCTTGTGCTGAGTAAGATGGCCCCATCGCCTCCACTAACGGCAAATTAATGTTTCATGAACGGAAGGATGTGAATAGATAACAGACCATACAATAAAAAATGAATAAAAAGGAGAACAAATAGAAGGAGTTGATTCAAAATTCAATAAAATTATAAGAACTGACAGATTAGTTTTCCTTTTAAGTTTTCTTCCTTACTTATCCGGTAGCGTTCTGTCCATGTATGATTTTAGGCAACTTAGCCAACAACTTTTTCTTTCAAGGTTACATCTATCTTGTGTATTTTAAGCAACTCGCCGGCAGTTTGGCTCAGAGTTGCCCCCTCAATAAAATATAATAATGTGCTAATAGCAACGCCCAAAAGTGGGAGTAGAAGACAAGTGACCCTTACTTAACGCGAATGACATTGTAGCATGGGGGACTCCCTTATTACTCGTGTTGCTCGGTCGGTCGGCGATTCACAAATGATGTTAAATATTTGAATAATTTGAGTAGATAAAAAAAAAGTCAAATCAGTTATTTGTAATAAATAGGTGTTGTCTTTCTTAAAATATTCTTACTGATCAAGTTTATTAGCTAAAACTACCATTATTAAAAGAATTATCTTAGAAAAAAATGAATAAGTATGAGAGACAAAGTAAATTGGAGTCTTATATTTAGAACCAAAATAAAAGTTAAACGAGGTCTTATATTAAGAACTAAAGATAGTATCTGAGACTTACTAACTTCCATTGTTAATATATGAACTAGTTAATTAATTTGAATAGATTAAGAAAATTTGTCAAGTTAGTTATTTGTAATAAATATTATCTCCGATTCTATTTATAAGACCTTATTTGTATATTATAAATGATGTCTTATAATTAGAACCGGAGGTAGTATGTGATATCTTTCCTAAAATATCCTTATTAATCATGTGTATTAGCTATAACTATTATTTGATAAAACTTTTAACATGTACAAGTAAATACAAGGGTTACTTTAGGAAAAAATAAATAAATATAAGAAATAAAATTGATTAAAATCTTATATTTATAATCAAATTATATATCAAATTAGTTTTTATATTAAACATAAGAGGTGGTATTGTAGAGTTAATATGATGCGAGTTTAAAGTTACCTTACAGTTTGTCCTTACATGACATGGGGAAATTTATATGGGGTATGTTGAAAGCTTTGTACGTAATTTATACGTAGAAGTTGCAAGCATGAGATGCTGCTAGGCTAATAAAGGCGCAGAGAGAAGATGAATAGACACACATCAAAGTACTGGGCATTGGGAAAAGTGAGAAGTGTCTAATTGGAAGAAGCATCATGATGATGATGAAGAAGAAGAGTTGAATAGAGGAGGTGATTCCAGGAATCTGGAATGCCAGGAAGGCACCAATGGCTGCAATCCTGTACCATGGTCCTCGGAGGAGGACTTGGGCCTCTGTACAAGGAAGGGTGGCCATCTTTTCTGTACTCTGTCATCCTGGAAATGTTAAGGTAAAACACAGGCGTCTTCATGTCCGCCATCACACTCTCCAATATTCTCATCGTCCATGGATACTCCCCAACATGGCTCTCGTTCTTTATAGGCTCTCTCTCCCCATCGCATTTGCCTCCTGACTTCCATTGCCCCCCTCTGCAATTTTGTTTATTTAGAAATTTTGTTGGGAAAAAAACTTCATCCTTCATGGTTATTCGCCAATTTACCTGTAGTGAGAAGCTGAGAATCCAGTAAAGAAGACCCTTGTGCGCGTGCTGTCAACTTTGGAATCCACCCATTTAGCCCAAGTCCTGAGGGCTTTGCCCAGTGCTTCCTTCACATCTAGTCTGTCGTAGACATGGTTTCCTTCTCGAAAATAGTTTCTCCTGCGAAAGTAAACAATTATACTGATTCGTGAGTCTAGGTTCATGGTACATTTATATCAATCAGTAAATTGGATGAGCTGATTCCTACCCATTTCTAGTCTTATGGTGATTCCACCAGTGGCCCGTGTTGAATATGATAATATCAGCATCATTGTACTGAGATTTGGATGCCTGCATCATGTCAAGCCTCAGAGTTTCTCCATGAGGCGGCCCTTCGTCAAAATATGAAGAATTATTCTTCCATTCTTGGACAAGAAATGGTGATTTTATAAAGTCTATAGAGCATCCATAGTCCTGCCATGGTAATTAATCAAATATCAGAGAGATGATTGCGTGCTGCGATTAATAGTAATAATTTGCTGCTTTCATAACTCACTTTAAATCTGTAGGAATGAAAACCTTGAGTTCTCAACTCTCGCCGGGCTGAAACGAGAAACACTCTGGTTTTATCCTTGAGAGATTCCCTCAAGGAACACACGAGAGACTGCCACATGTTCCTGTTCAGCGAGTCCCCAACAAACACCATCCTTTTCCCTCTCAACAACCTCAGCATTTTAAGCCCGTCGAACCTATACAATGCAAGAAAATGAAATCAAACGTGCGAGGTATAGGATCATAAGCAAGGAGGTTCAGACCTTGGAATGTGACATCCACGAGGCTTCCACCGGTACTCGAGATAATCGGAGTCAGGACGTCGATTCTTGAAGCAGTTGAAGGCGTCGTCGAGAAAAGGGCAGGAGCCAGGCGGATAAGGAGGTCGTGCGTGGCGGTCAAGAACCCAAGCTCCATCAAAGATGTCGCAAGAAGCAAGGTCTCTGATGATCTGGGATTCGTGAGCGGTGGATGAGAGGGGAGGATCGCGGGATATCTCTGCGGCAGTAACAGAAGAGAAGGCGTCGGAAGAAAGAAGGAAGCGAGAAGCAGCGACGGTGACGGCGGAGGCAGCGGAGGAGGAGGGAGAGTAATCATAGGAGTATGATCTGGAGAGGAGGTAGAGTAAGAGAAGAAGGAAGACGGTAAGAATGTGGGTTCTTGGGCGACAGAGAGGGTGCTGAGTTCTGGGGAGGAATCCCTTGAGAGTGAAGAATTGGCTCTTGAAGCACGCCATTATAGATCTCAGAGGTTCTAATCGAAGTCATGTTCAGTATTTATATGATTTTGGGGGCAGTAGGAATTCGGCATTATAAATCTTGATATATGCTCTGTCGCTGAGAAACCCGCCGTTCAGTTATTCAAAGTTCAGAAACTAGAAACGTTGATTCTTCTCCTGATTTGGATTGATATTTTTGTTGAGTTTGCTTTTGTTTATTTAACAAGTGATTAACAAAATGACTATCTTCTGTGAAAGCCTCTCAATCCATCATATTATTATTATTTGTGACGCAGTCATCAATCCGTTCGAGAGTGTAGTACTAGTACATTGCTAAATTGCCTTCCATGATAGCGCGTAATAAGAATTAATAAGAAAACGGGAATGAACTTAAACAGTGGTGTTTTTCAAGATTCAAACAATAATCAGTCATGTATTATGATAATAGCACCCATGCATACACCAAAATGAATTGATTGGGCAGTGATGAGCAGCATCAAAATCAAAATTTATACAAAAGCGAGAGCCCCCGTTAAGATGAAGGCAATCACCCATATAAGTTGAACATTATTGGCGCCTTTGCTTCCCCTGTTAATTCCTCCATAATTCTGGATGTGCTTTGCCACATCGAAGTCTCCTGCGCGCACACACACACACATATATATGATCGTTAATTAATCCCCTCACCACGTACAGTGATTAGATTTGCTAATTATATAATTAAGGTTACCTCTTTCAGGGCCATATCCACATCCTGCTGTGATAGTTTCCTCGACGTCCTTTATGGTTGCCTTGTTGGCGAACAAGAAGTCGCTGAATGTGTTCTTTATGCAGCTCAGCACCAAGCTTGTCTCCGAAGCGCATGGCCCTTCGCAGAACTCCTCCGTCTTCTCCGGCGGCACGTTCAGGTATCCTTTCTCGTTCAGTCTACTTGATTCTTCACAGCTCTTATATATCTGCTGTTTCATTATTATTTTTATATACATATTTCTCCTTAGTTACTCTAATTGTTTAACCTCTAAGCACTATTAATATCTTCAAAAATCAAAACATTACGTATAATATCGCTATTTTCGTGCTTACGTATTTATCATGCAAACACAGAAGGGCTTCGGACGCGATTTCTCCAGGGTCAGCTACTCCGCCTCTGCCTCCGCCGCCAAACCCAGCCCCACCACCAATTCCGCCTCCGCGACCCCCACCAAACCCAGCCCCACCACCACCACCTCCTCCAGGACCGCCACCATACCCGGCACCGCCACCACCACCACCTCCTCCTCCAAGTCCACCTCCAGGACTACCGCCATACCCAGCCCCACTGCCACAGTCAACTCCATTTCCGGCGGCACCACCAAACCCCGCCCCGCCACCTCCGGCTCCACCCCCGGCTCCCCCGTATCCGTCCTCGCAAGGCCCTGCATCATCGTCGGCTTTAATACCTGTCAAACTCAAAAGATTACCGATCGATCAATCTCAGCAAAAATAACAACGAACAAATTAACCAAACAGAACATTTTGTGGATATGTACCAAAGTTTTTAGAGAACAGAGAGATGTTAAGCAGGAGTAAAGCTACAGTCCAGAGTCTGACACTCCCTTGGAATGCCATAATGGATCGAAGCTTGTGCGGGATATGCTTTTACTTCATGATGAAAAGGAGTATTCAATGGGATCGCAATATATAGCTAATTAAGGGTAGAGTTCCCCGTGTAAGCAGTCTGGTTAGTTAAGTAGGTACTGATTTCCAAGTTAATTCAATGTAGAGCGACCAACAATATTACCTACCACAACCTTTTTGTTTATATAATAGTATGATCAAAATCAATACTTTTAAAAAACGAGAATGAGAATGTCTTTGAAGGCTGTTGACAAAGCTAAAATGATTCAGTTATTATTATAAATATATTGGCACAAACTGTAAGGCATGGTTGGTGAATTTAATTGGAAAGAGAGACCCGTTAGAGTATTTGCCGGGTAAACCCAAGGTAATGCGATGAGACTGAGATGGATGGGGGCAGTTCAAGGGCAAGCCACCAACATATCCTCACCCGAGTTCAGTAAATCAAACCTAATTAAAGTTTTCCATTTATGTTTAGTTAAACTTCTCTTATGGAACAAGTTAATATTTCTTACCGTGGGGGAACTAACAGATCATTCAGTTGGTTTCTTTGTAGAAATATCTGCTTTCTTTTGAGCTCTCGGCTATGGAGCCGGACTAACTTTGTTGGTATTTGTGTCGAGTAGTGTAAAGAGATACTCACTTTTCAAGAATGAACCTTGGCCTTCAAGTGCTACATCACAAGAAACATGCACAGATGATCAGATGTTACAACATAAATAAACTGCGCCAAACAAACTTGGGCAATGGATTTGATCTTCACTATTGTTCTTTTTTTTATTCGGCCGGGAAGTACAATATCCACAGCGGAGGAGAAACGGGTTGTTCGATCCATTCCCATTTTAGGCTGTCGTGTTGTTTAATTTGATGGGTACAAGGTTGTAATGGTCTTTTAATTTCAAGGTTAAAAGGGATAAGTCTTTGAGTGATGGAAGGGGAAGGACTGGAACTTCACATGTCACTCTGCTTCTGCTTCAGGGAATACAATTTGGGCTTTGAAGATCCCTCCCAAGCTGTACGACTCTAGTTATTTAGTCATCACTTGTTCTGTGGCAGAAGCTTTTGACTATGAAAAGGGGTTTTGATTTAGCTAGCAAGGAGATTCAGATTTACATTTGAGGTACTCCATCAGACAAACCATCCACTAGAGTCATAGACAACAAAGCTTCGTGTAGTACAATCGAAGTTAGTTTAATTGATCCAATTGTTCTGCGGAGCTTGACAGCATTCTCTCTGTTTCGGATTTTCAACATTAATATGTGAATTAACCTCCCCAACCTCTCCATTTGCATCCCGGCAATTCTGTACAGTTGAGGCAGCTTGATATTATATTTAAGTGAAAATAGGAGCAGGTTGTTCATGTTCATATATAGACCCCTTCACACCTTCCTTTCCTGATTACTTACAATAGTGAAATTTAGTTTAAAAAAAGTGACTAAATTTTAACTTTATGTAAATTGAATTATAAGTTTGTGAATTGTTAATATTCCATTATTGGTTTAGAGACCATGGATATCGCACTAAAAATCAAATCACAAAGATCACATGCGTACTTTTTTTAATGTTAATTTTGAATAAAACTCAAAATATAATTTCTTAGCATACATGTTCACATGATACGTATACTTTTATATAGCTTGGGATGTTGTATTGGAATTTTCTTTTTTGATCAACGATGTTGTCATGGATCATTGACATTGATAGGGGTTTGCCAATTTGGCAGTGTAATCATTAATCTGGGAGTACAAATCTGGAGGTATTTTGTAATATATTAGGATTTAGAAATACTAAAACTATTATCAACAAGGATTGAGTTTAATAAGAAAGGCTAATCAATGTGATAAATGAAGGTATTTAAATAAAAAAATTACTCAAGCTACTCATATTTCATTTTTCGACCGGTATTCATAATTTTTCTAATTTCATATATATGATAATTAAAATGGAGAAAGTTTTCCTTTTAGTAAATAAACAAATAAAAAGCGGCTGAAAATGACAGGCAGGTTCCAACTTTTAAGAAGTGTTTGGATAGAAACCAAACTATAATTTTAAAAGTGTTTTTACAATTTATAAAATAAACATATGAAAAAGTTTATCTCGTTTTATAAAAAAATATTTTCGAGAAGCATTTTTGAAACTTGTCAAGCACCTCTTTGATTTCCGTTACCTCACAATGTCGTGAATTATCGACATATTAATGAGTCCATGACGCAGCTTTCTCCTCCGAAACGACGACGGGTTCAGCACTCCGACTTGACTCCCACGCTTTGCTGTTTGATCCTTCTTTCGACTCAGAGCCGTTCTCGCTTATAGAGAAACAGAGACGCGTGACGCGCAGGATCGTTAATTGGAGCTTTGGGGCACTGGCGTTCCTTGCCGGAGAAGATGAAGATCAACGTAAACACCGTCGCCCGCAAAGTGGAGGTTGACAATCGCATACCCCTCCATTATTATTATCGGATTGCCGATAATCTTCTCAAACAGGTATCGTTTGAATTTTCTTCTCCAGCGCGTCTTTGATCCCCTCTTTTCTTTGTCGTGGTGTATTTTTTTAAATTGTCGATTTGTAGGGATATTAGGGTTTTAATTCTCTTTAATTAGTGATTTCATCTCGAAGTTTCTCGAAGCTGTGAAGAGAAACCAGTGATTCGTCCGTGCATATGCAGGAGGGCTTTTGTGATTACGGATAACAAATTCATAAGTTAAAGAGCAATGGTGGTCCTTTTATTCCTGCTTCTTAGGCAGACGCCTTAGGAAATTGATATGCAGCCATATGAATATTAGTACTATTGTTTGTTGGTTTATATTTTTATACGCTATCATTGATCGTCATTGGTATAAGAGAAAATGAGCAGATTTCAAATAAGCTAATGATGGAAAGTACTGAAACTTGATCTCCTGCTTCCGAGGATTGGACAACGTCCTGATGAGTTTAAGGAACTTACATGGAATAATTAGCCGATTACAGGTCCTGTGTAGAGGATTTAAAACAATCGGGACTTGGAAAATAATAGAATGATGGATCTATTGCAACTGATAAATGAAAGATGCTAGTAATAAAAAATATTGACCCACACAACCAGTCGTGGCAATCACCTCCATGTGGCAAAATCAATAATTTCCTTCACAGTTGAGAGTAGATTGAAGAATGAATCAATTACCTCGAGATTACCGTTGCTTTTGCTGGATGAGATGTGTGCTTCGCATATGAAAGCTTTTCATCTTCAAGTATGCTGAAATGTTATAAAATAGAAATAGGATTTCTATCAAACAAGTCTGAAGATTAAGATATATCTACGATGTGACTAAGATTGGCCCAGGTGCCGCAGATGAGGTGCTTTCATTGATTTTTTTTTTTAATTAAAAAACATCTTTATATTGAGTATGACACATGCAAACAGATGCTCATATCTGCAAGGAAGAACGTTTCTTTGCTATCATAATTTGTAGAGTTTACGTTACATTTAGATTAACTTTGACCTATGCAATTTGGGGCTTGCTTTTGGATTTCAATATTTTCCTTGGTGATTTTATGGATTAATTGTTTTATTTCTTGCAATCAGGCTAATATCTACCGGGAGGAGAACAATATAGTTGACTTGTATATCATACTTCTCAGATTTTCAAGGTAAAATGATGAAAAATCCTTTGATTTCCTCAGTTTTGAACTAGTAAGATTGCAGTTAAATCGTGTTTAAGCTTCTATGTTTTTCTCTAACTGTGCATGATTATTGTTCTTTTCTAAGTTTGGTTTCTGAAACCATACCATGTCATCGAGATTACCAAACTTCACTTCCCAAACAAAAAGCTGCATATAAGAAGGTAAGAAACTACAACATTTGCCATTTTGTTAGGTGGATGCATTTTATCTTGCCTTTTTTTTTTTTTTGGGTTTTAAATACAGCTGAATATGTGGTAATCACTTTATTTTCCTTTGATTCTTCCATCTCAGAGATTGTTTGCTGTACTGGATGAGCTTGAATCTTTGAAGCCAGAATTCAAACAAAAGGTTAATGAATTGAATGAGTTACATGGGGACGCACAATTTCCTAAAGTTAATGACTTCAGCAAGGCTTTGCACAGTTCAATGACTTCATCTTTGGAATGGCCTGCTGTCAATAATAATTCTTACTCAGGAATGGATTCTAAACAGGTAAGCTATTGATAATGCATTCTTTTTTTTGGTTACCTGTGTGCTGCACAAAGTTCAATTTATTTTCTTGCTTTCCGTTTTGTCTGATCAAGATTGTGTTCTTGAGGGAGTTTATAATTGTTTTTACTTATTTATTTCCTATGAATTACCATGACACGTCTGTGATGCAGTTGTTTAATTCTCAAGACTTCATATATTTGTGCTTTATTTGCCTACGTCTGGTTTATACCTATTAACTCGTTTTTCCTCTGTTTTCTGTTTTGGGCTTGATGCTGCTGCAGCCTGCTGGCTTGGGTCTACAGTCTTCATGGAAATTTAATAATAATGCTGGTCATTACGTATCTTCAAATGCTGTGCCTAATGACAAGCAGTTTCAGAAACTGTATGTTTCTTGTTCTTATTGTATTCTATTCTTTTGGACTACTTATATATGAGGCCTGCATGTGAGTAAGAGCTACTTTTTTCTACTGTGACTCTTTGGTTTTGGCCATCCCAGGACATCATTACTTTGCTTATCAAATGTTAGCTTGGTTGACTGGTTTTCGGTGTTCTGAGCGCTGACTCATCTTTTCATCATTGTTTATACTCAGTGTTCTTTTTGTGGTTTTTGCGCCTAAATAAGTTTAGTTTTGCATGTTTCATGGTTCGCATTCCTTTGTGTCCACCTTCTTCCCCATCCCTCCAAAAGGAAAAATCAAAGAATAAATGGAGAAGAGAACAGTTTGAAGTTAGTATTTGATTTTGATTTTGTTTTCTGTTATAGCTTTTGAAAGAATTTTTGTATGCTAGCTCTGTATTCCATAATAAATATCAATGCCTTATTTGCATATCTTGGTTGCTTATATATTCTCTCGCAAATCAAGTTTATTTCACACTGAACACATCTTCAGTTGGCTCCCCCTCTTTGTTTTCAGCAGCTTGTATGTTGTGAGTTGTGATTTGATTCAACAAATATTTATTGTCTTCCGCACATTTTACTTTTTAAGGTTTATTTTTTCAAAAAGTATATGTAGGCATATGCTTAATGATGAGATATGATAATTGCTTGCGGGAATGTGCAGATCTCTTAGTTTACGTCTACCAAAGGAGGAGACTCTATCCAGACACTCATTTTTGGGACCAAATGGTCTTCGGGGCCAGTGGCTTGGACCAAGTGCAGGAGTGAAGGTACTATTACAGGGTGGCATTCTAGTTTTTTCGCAAATTAAGATAGTGCTTGCTTTTAATAAAATATAGATATTATTTTGGATGTTTGCAGGTTCAATATCCAAGCAGTAGTGATTTGACTAGTGCTGAGAATTCAAGGTTTGGAATATCCATTCTTTCTTCAGAATGAAATTAGGAGGCTTTTTCCAGAGTCATTTCTAAGCTCTGGCATGATTTTAATGGTTCTTTCACTGGCTATTGTAGTGTACTTCCTTTCTGGAAGTTCCCTGCCCGTTTTCTTTTATCTGAATTGTTCTTTCTTTAAACAACAATCGTATTTGAAGATTAGTCTATTTGTTAATTGTCACTTTACTACGTCTTATTCAGCTTTCTACCCAAAATATTTCTAGTTGTGAAATTGTAACACTTCTTATTTTTGTTGTCAATGTTGATAGTCTGAATCAGGCTGGAAAATATGATCTTGTGGGATTTAAAGAGGGTGATCCAGGAACAGGCATGTCCACAATGGAGTCAGTGCTCTCCTTGGATGATGGAAGCTGGTCGCATCCTGCTGATGAGTCATGTCCTCCTCTATTGAATGAATCGGGGGACAGTAACTTCCAGTTGCTCAACATCAAGCAACCTTCACCTCCTCCAGTTCTTGCTCAGATTCAGCCAGAATATACCCCAATTCCTCCTTCAAAAGTTGCAGATCCAAGACCAGGACCAGCTAAGTCTTTGGATTCTCCACTTGGTCCTTCTGATTATCAGCACCTGCATATTGTAAGTGCCATTATTCTTTTAGAAAGTATATATGTTTCTTCGCTTCTCTTGGTCATTATCGTTACTTGTTCTGTTTCATAGTTAGTTTGGCTTGTTTGTTATAGTGGGTCAAAGTCATCTTACTTTTTTGTAACTTTGTGTTGCAGCCTGTCAAAATGATGGATGATTTTTTGAGGTTGGCTCTGGAAAATACACGGAAAAACTTGGAGACTTGTGGTGTTCTTGCAGGGTCCCTGGTAAGAGCAGTCAAAACTTTAAATTGTGTTGTCATTTTCTGCATATGTTGATTTCTAATAATAGTTTTTGGTGTTTGCAATCCGTGGGGCTGTAGAAAAACAGGGTCTTCCATATTACTACACTCATAATCCCAAAGCAGGAATCAACTTCTGACTCGGTAAGAAAACAATCATCTTTAAGTTCTTGCCTAAGTTTTATGATTTATATTGCTTTCCCTCGATCACAATATGATCTAATCCCTTACTATTTAATACTTAAAAGGGAAACTTTCATTTGTAGAGGCTAATTCCAATTAGACTGATTGTGGTGAATAATATAATGTTTAACTCCACATTGACTTTGAGATGCACAGGTGTGATGAGGTCTTGCATTTGTTTACTATTGATATTATTGATAACTCAGAACTACTTACGTGGAAGCATTGCTTGAAACTCGGCTACTATTGTAGACCGTGTGAGAGAATCTTACTCAAACAACCAGTTCTGTTGTCTATTTTAATGAACTTAATATTGGTATGGCCACTTATCGGAAATAAGATACTGATTATCATATCCCATGATCATAAATAGGATTATTTGATTATTCAATGCGCAACAGTTTGAAATACAAGATTGTAGGAAATGCAGTTTTATTGATCATTGATTAATCTACTTGTGTCTTTTACTCTTCAATATTTTCTCATTATTCTCCCATTTGATAATTATGCAGCTAATTGCTTTTATTTTTCAGTGCCAAACATTGAATGAGGAAGAGATATTTGAAGTTCAAGACCGTTTATCTCTTTTTCCTTTAGGCTGGATCCATGTAAGTGCTCCTTTATCGTTATGGGTGGAAGTTCTCTTATTTTTTCAGTTTAATTCTATCAAAGAATATGTTCTTTGTATCTGTGAGGTGGCAACAAGAATTATATCATGTATCTGGTCCTGCTTAGAGCTTAACTGGAAATTATATTGAACTGCATAGAATGCAACAGATGCAAGTTTAGTAAGAATAAAAGGAATATATAATTGACGGGAAGGAATTTATGTAGCATTGGAATGCTTTGAGATGAGATATTTGACCCCAACAAATTTAAGAATTTGTATGTTTCTATTTAAATATCTTGGATCTATCATCTCTACATCATAGGTGATCATTTCTGCTACTAAATACTGCTTGAGATCGCTTAACATGTTGATTTGTGGATGATTGTATTAGAAGTTTTTAAGTAATTGATAGGCGCTCTTGAGAACGAGCAAGCTTCTGTGGCAAATTTTGTAGCATAGTTTATGTCTTTGTCCTTTTTTTCTTCCCCTTCCCTTGGTCATTTCTTTCAATTATTTTTTTGGCATCAAAGCTTTAAATGTCACCTGTTTTGTCTTGTTAATTTTTCATTTGGACTACAGACACACCCATCACAGACTTGTTTCATGTCATCGGTAGATCTCCATACACATTACTCATACCAGGTAACAGGAATATAATTTTGTTTCTTCTCTCTTTTTCACTTTTTAGGTTAAAATGAAGTGTTCTTTTGTGGCCCTAATGTGGCAACAATATTTTTAATTCTACTTTATGGATTTTCAATTTTTATAGCTTTTTTGATATTGTACTTTGTGCTTTCTTTATTCTTCCATTTTACTGAACCCGATCCTTTTCTTCCTCCCTCATGTAGACTTTTTAATGAGTGATTTGGATGGTAGGTTTCAAAGGGGGTTTCTTGGCCAATTTATGAACCCAGTGAATTAATATTGACAGGGCAAGGAAGTATGGGATACCTATGTCCCGCATTGAGTAGCATGGGCTGCTCAAAAGTGTACTTAAGCATGTTGGTTCTTCCACCTCAATAGCTAATTTTTTGGGGGAGGGTTTCGTGGCTTCCTTAGGAACCTATAAGCTACTTGATCCTCAATTATGATTGCATGATAGGGTTACATTGACTTTGGTCAGCAGCTTCATTTAGAATTTCTTTTTGGGAAAAAACTCTTATATATTATTGTGATTGTATCTTGCTGAGACAATATATTTTATGCCCTTGTTTTAGATCATGTTACCGGAGGCAATTGCAATTGTCATGGCCCCTACTGATACAAAAAGGTGCATTTTCTTTTGTGTTCTTGCTCCGTCAATTATTAAAATTATATTTTACTGTCGCTAATTACTCTGCATTTGCTGGTGATCCAGTCCACATGGCATATTTCATCTGTCTGACCCTGGTGGTGTGTCAATAATTCGCAACTGTCAGCAACGTGGATTTCATCCACATGAAGAGCCGTCTGATGGAAGTCCAATTTATGAGCATTGCTCTCATGTTTATATGAACGCTAACCTGAAGTTTGATGTTGTTGACCTTCGATAGAGATGATTAATCTAGGATTGCAGGCTCGCGGAAGAACATCTTTCCAGAGTTAAACAAGAACGGCATGTTTGCTTACCTGGCTGTCATCTTGAAAATTGAACTTCATGCTGATTCTTTTGTATTTAGTGAATGAGCTAGAGAAAACTAATCGCCCACCTCGAGATTTTGTATCATGCCAGGGAAATTGCACGAGATGATTGTATCATAAAAGAAAGATGATTGTGTAAATAGTGGTATTAAATTGGAGGTGGAGAAACCAGAAATATGACAACTGTTATCACGCAAGATGGTGCAATGAATTGGACGGGTGCCATCAGATACAGGCTACAGGTTCAATGTTAAGGTGAATTCATTGTCTAGACATGTTCATGGTAGTTAGTTTGCCGCTTCTTTTTTTCTTTTTTTTTTCCCTCTTCTTTTTTTTTTGGGGGGGGGGGGGTGTGGTTTATTTGGTGGTTCACTGATCATAAGGAACAAGGAGTAAAACTGAAGTGTAATGGATCATTATGAAGTTATAATGAATGTGGTGGGCAAATCGGTCTCAGGAGCAAGTCCATCCCCAGTGTTATGCTAGTTTCAGAGACAACCCCCCCCCCCCCACAATAAAAAAACTGCCATCTTTTCCTATGCATGGTGCATTTTATTCACATTGGAAACCCCCAAAACAACAGCTTTGATGACACTGTTTGGTTTGATGATTTCAAAGTACTTACCTACTTTCACCGGTTCATGAGTTTGCTTCTGCCCACCGAGCCGGGAAAGATGCTCTGCTCCAATATCTTCACCCCCGTGTAAATACTATTTTCTGTTTGGGAGGCCTGCGCGATGTATAAACTAGCTATTTTAACCATGCTGAGGGCCAACAAAATCAAGAGTTTTTGTTGCTTTTTCCCCCTCACAAAGTGGCATTCCCATTTTCTAACAAAAGTGCAATGTTCTCAATACGTATTACACCAGGACAAAACTACAAAATCCGGTTGGAATCCCCGTAACACGTGTCATCTGCAAGAATTCTAGGAGACATTCTTGCGACTTTATCTTCGACGGACTCATTAATGAATTACTCCTCCGGTCTTTATTATAAGACCCAATTTGACTTTTTATTTGGTCCTAATTATAAGACCCAATCCATTTTGTCTCTTATATTTATGTATTTTTTTCCAAGATAATCCTTCTAATAATGATAGTTTTAGCCAATATACTTAATTAGTAAGGATATTTTAGGAATGACAACACTTATTTATTATAAATAACCAATTTAACTTACTTCCTTAATCTCCTCAAATAAGTCAATTGGGTCTTATAATTAGGACCGGAGGAGTAGTATTTTACTTATTTTTTACGCACAGCTGAAAGGCCCTTAAGAAAGTGGGAAGGTTTTTTATATTAACTCTCACGAATATGTCCGCCAGAAAAACTAGGCATGTGAAATTTGAGGTAGAAATCCAATGTTGATACATCGATTTAAATCTGGTACAAAACTACTGACATGCCTGCCCAGCATGCTTGAAATTTGAATGGCACATCCTCTTGGGATCCACCACTAAACCAACCTAGTGAATCACTGGGGGGGAAAAAAAAAACAAAAGAATAAGTATTGCTTACCCCACAAAACCCACTGATGCGAACACATCAAATTAAAAAGGGAGCCACACTATTCCTCTCAATTGGTGGGAATTGCTGGCTGGCTGTTAGGTCTTCCGCATGTGAGGCTGAGCCCCAAAAAAAAAAAAAACCATTCCTCACTTTAAATTTGTTTGGAACCAAAGGCAACTACTAGGACAGAGCAATACGTATCGTATAGGCCACCAAAACTGGGTGCTCATTTAATACCTTTTCATCCACCAGTGCATTACGTTGTTCACATTCTAGCTTTGAATTCTTTTTCTTAGGTGAAACCAGTAAATGTAATGGCCTAGTCATGTCTGTTCCTGAATGGCGTGTTCATGGCGTTTGATATGAGTCTATCATACATGTGACCCTATTCAATATCCACGTACCCACCATGAAGTGGCATTGACGCTGACTTATTATCAACGTACCTTTCAATTTTCTTCCCTCTCTACAAAATCAGTACTTGTCCTTTCCTTTAAGGAGTTAATTTTAACATCTTAAATGTAATGAGATATAACAACCATTACACCCCTTCTTCTGGTCCTAATTATAAGATATTGTTTATAGCACAAATTATGTCTTATAATTGGGCTGGAGTAGTATATTAGGATTATGGATATACATTGTACAAATAAAAATGTTACGAAATTTGACTAACTTTAACTGAAGCTGATTAAACCCAAATTCGAGAAAAAGTTCTTCCAACATGGTTTTGATCTATTAAAAAAAATATACTCAAACTCAATTTTTATATGAATTTAATCTTATTATAGAAGGTCAAGAAAATTCTCCAATATATAGATGCATCCCTTCAACAAGGAGGTAATCAAAATGTTTTCAAAATATGTCATTAAAAATTAAAATAATTTCGCCACTTAGAGGCGAAAGGGAAAACAAGAGACTCTATCCCTTAACTATAGACTTATTTGAAGACCCCCCAAACCACCAAAAAAAAAAAAAGCCAAGAATGAACCTTGATAGATGTGTTTCTCAAATGAAGGGACCACGATAATAACATCTGGTCCTAAATTAGTATTAATTAGACATATCAAAATAATTCATTCACCCGTATATATAATTAGAGAAAAGTGAACACAATAGAAAATA
>NW_021635997.1:0-55566 GCF_004799145.2 Neltuma alba | reverse complement strand
AAAAACGAAAGTGGGAGGAAGTTTGCAAAACAAATCAGATCCACAACCAGGAAACCGAGCTACAATTCGAAGAGCATAGTAGAACACTACAGCCAAATCATTCCAGAATCTTTCGGTTTACCACAGGGAAAATACTGAAGCCAACATAAAATTTTTTATGTCACCGGAGAGAGCTTACCTGAGTCGAAAATCTGACCAACCAAGCTCTACACGGTGACCTGACTGGGCGAACTGAACAACCTTAGATTGGAAACCGAGGATTAAGAGATCGGACAACCCAATGAGACAAATTCAGAGCCTCCACAATCTCACTGGTGTACAAATATCAGAGCAGCAACGGCGAAAGACGGGGGAAGAGGTGAGCTGATGAAGCTAAGAGACGAGTTGAGTGGAGATCATCGACGAAATGCAGAGTATCGACGGCGAAGTCAAGAGCGAAGAGGCGAGCAGGCGAGCTCGGTGAAGAGATGCGAGCAGCAACGGCGAAGTGAAGAGCGACGGCGAAATTCAGAGCAGCTACACGAGAAGAGAGAACCGACGAGCAAAGAAAGAGGCGAGCTTCCTCTGATGAAGGCGCGAGCAGAGCGAGAGAAACACCAAAGTGTCAGCCAGCGCTGAGGGTATTTTTGGGTCTGCCGTTGCCTTCAATTATTAGAGCTAGAAAGAGTCAGAAGCAACAATTTGTTGCTTCTGATGAAACCATGGTTTCACCGGTGGAACCATGGTTTCAGCCTGGACCACGTTTTCAATTTTATGCCTGCCTGTTTGGATGATTTCATGTGCAAACCATGGTTTAAGCTTCCAAACCATGGTTTGCTTTGTCATCCAAACACAGTCGGCCTGTTTGGCCAACCTCTAAAACCATGGTTTTGGGGGGTGTTTGGATATAACCAAACCACGGTTTGGAGAATAACTTCTGGAAAATAGATTATGGGGAGAATAGATTTTTTGAAGAATAGATTTTGTGAAAAAGTGATTCTGAGAAGTGAGAGTGTTTGGATAGTTGTTACCAAAAGTACTTTTTACATGTACAAATTACTAAAAAAGGCATAAGTTAATATGATAATTACAAAAAAATATATTTTATGATATATTTTAATTGAAGGAATAAAATTGTTAATAATACATTTTTTATTACATAATTAATAATACATAAGATAATATAATTAATAAATAATTAATATGTATATATATATTATGAGATATAAGATTAAATATATTTATAAAAAAATATGTTTATAAAAAAAACAAGATATATATCCTATAAGCTCTCACACTCTCTCTTTTTTTTCCAAAAGCAAAAAATTTTTACTTTTCCCAAAACCATGGTTTTGGTTTTTTAAGGGTGTTTGGGTGATTTTTTCCCAAATCATGATTTGGGTCCCCAAACCATGGTCTGGGTTATCACCCAAACACCCCCTTGGTTCCAAACTTGCCACACAGGGGAAGAAATTGACAAACCATGGTTTTCGATCAAAACCATGGTTTCAGAAGAAGTGAATTCATTTTGCTTCTAACTCAAATTAGAGAGTATGCTTGTGCTTGTTAGAGTAGATATCAACAAAAATATGACTTAAACATCCTTAATTATTTTTTTATAAACATATTTAATTTTATATCTTATAAATATATACCCATATTAATTATTTATTAATTATTTTATCTTATGTATTATTAATTATGTTGGTAAAAAAATATATTATTAATAATTTTATTCCTTCAAATTAAAATATATCATAAAATTTATCTTTTATGTAATTATCATATTAATTTATGTTTTTTTAGTAATTTGTATATATAAAAAATGCTTTTGATAACAACTATTCAAACACTCTTACTTCTGAGAATCACTTTTTCACAAAATCTATTCTCTAAAAGCTATTCTCCAAACCATGGTTTGGTTTCATCCAAACACCCTTTTAGTGTGCGTTTGGTTCTTGATTCTTGTGTTAGCTATCTGTTTTTTGGGTTCTCCTGCTGATAAAGCCCAATTTTTATACATTTTATTTCACATTAAATTATGATTTAAATGATAATTTGAGCTTAATTGGATTTTTATGCATAATTAGATTAATTGATTGATTTTTGGATTTTGCATGAAAATTGAGATTTAGGATTAAAAATATAGATGTTTTGTGATTTCGGATTTTGACTTGGAATTAATTTTTCCTATTTCTTTGAAAACAAGTCTTATATTTTTAGAAAGATTATTTTTAGAAAGTTTTGCAATTTCTTGCCTAATTTTTGTGCATATCTGACATTTAATTTTTTATTATATTTGGGTATAATCTGCATTAATAGATGCACTTAAATTCTTGTAGGTCAAGAAAGAGTATATAGGAGATCTAATGGTGCAAGATTGTTTCTTGGGATTTAAGCACAATCCAACGGCTAATATCTAGTGGGTCAATTAATTACTAATGGGCTTGAGCTTTGGATCCATAAAAATTTCCTTTTCCCTCATTAAACTATTTTCTTTATTTTGAGAGGAGGATTCACGCCTAAGAGGACACCACTTCCATCTCCATTCATTCACGCACAATTGAACGCCTAAGGAGACTTTTCTCCTTCTCCATTCAGCCGCTGGACATCACGCTTCAATCAAAAATTCACATCTTTTCCCTACGCACAAAAGCCATCCAATCTTCATCACCAACTCCTTCGTTCCACGTGCCACATAAATTCAGCATTTTATTCTCCATTCTCCATTAACTATGGTGGCCATGATTTCCAACAGCGTGGAGGGAGGAGATAATACCATGGAAGCTTAAACTTGTGTGGGAGGCAACTTGAGAGGAGCATGAAGGAGACTAGAATCTTGAGCTAGCACTTGAAGACCACAAGAAAGTGATATTCCATTTATCTTTTTAATTCAAGGACTTTAAATTGTTTAGTTTTAAATGAGTTCAAGTTGTAATTTTGTTGAGACAATTTAGTTCTAGATTGTCAATCTTATTCTTGGATTAAATTGATATTTGGATCTTATTTGTGCCAAGATACTTGTTGGAATATATGTTTGGAACCTTTGCATTGTTAATTGAATTTATAATTGAGTTTTCATTATGAGTTTAATTATCAATGTGGTTTGAATTGCAAAATTTGGGTTTTTTCACCTCTTAATTGTTTAATTAAGTTGGTTGATTATCTGATTGTTTAATTGAATAATTTCAAACATAATTTCTAAAATTAAATTGAATTATCTTCATTGGTTTTAATAGGCTTAATTAACCAACTTTACACTGTTATGAGTTCTCTAATGGTTTAAGGGTTTTTGAAGTTGAGGGTTTCCTTTATTTCAAGTAGGTAATTAAGTTTATTAATTCCACTCTCTTATCACCTCCCTTTGGTCTAATTAACTAATTAAGGTTATGAAGGTTAAATTCATGCGAATCCTGAGTTGTCCCCTCTACCGTATCTGAAGAGAAATTTCTGAATTTTTACTTGCTGATTCTCTTTGCTTTCTGATTAATTTTCTTTATTTATTATTTTTATTTTCCTTCAAAAAACCCCCCAAAAATTGCATTGCATTCATTTAGTTTAATTTAATTTTCATACATATTTTAGGGTATTTGCATCTTGCATTTAGAATTAGAATTTTGCATTTTAGTTTAGGTCCAATTTTTTTTTTTTATCACCTAAATTTTTACTTAAAGAAACCTACAACTTGCTCCTTGGAAGTAATGACCTAGGTCGATCTTAAACTACAAATTAATTATGACCTAGTTTAATTGAGTGCTTTGACGACAAAAGGCATCATCACTTGCTGTATTGAGTTTTATGTGCCGCTCAACGATGGCACCATCATTCTTCATGATAATCAAGGCAAATAATTATATCTCTTATAGCACCTCAACATCCTTGCTCCAAAAAAGCAGAAACGGTGACCATGAAGTGATCATGTTGTGATCAAGTCCCGAAGTCATCTTTGCAACTTTATATGCACGCTGACTGGTCTTGGCATGGGGAAGTAAAAGGGTCAGGATCAAAGAACCATGATGCGGGGAGACTCTTCCTAAAAAGTGAAATCTTTTGCTCTGCAGACTCATCACATATAGATATAGATAGAGATTTGCAAGAGCCTTAAATTTTGGCTTTGTCCAATCTCTGAAATCTGATAGTCCAATCAAAGTCGATAGTTTGAAAATTTGAGATTCTTAATATGGTCAACGTGTCTCCCTTTCAATTCAAGCTTCTTTATGGATCTTCAAATCTGATTAACAGCTAACTAGGACTGAACACGGCGGAACTGGACAGAAATGCGAATCATTGAGCGTTGGGCAAAATATGACCAGGCTTATTAGCCGTAAGCCTGCCTCGTATTCACTTTCAAGTGGGATTTTAAGTTTTAAGAGGCAAAAGTTTTTCATGATAATTCAACGAATGGCTTGCTTTAAAGATCTTAAATGATTTTATCCTTCAAAAACTCAATAATGGAAAGTTAATCTCTCATTATATATTTCCTGTCACTGTGTCGCAGTTGAGCAAATTAAGAAATGACTAAACAATAAAAATAATAGAAAAGTAAAACAAGAGAAAATAATAGAAAATGAGAGGGGAAAAAGTAACCACAAGAAATTACCATAAAAAATAGAGTATATAATGATTGTGTCATCTCCATGAGGATGAACAGGCCAATATCCATAGAAATTTTTTTTTTAAAAATTAAAATATTAAACTGACTAACTAAAATGATTTTGCTTCATGAGTGATCCCTGTCCTGTCTATACGACACATGACACCTCACGCAGTCACCTTCCCATAGGACGCTCCGCAACAATCCGGGATGGATGATAAAGCAAGTGGTGGTGGGACACACCAGCACTGCGGCGCCAATGCTTCTTTTGTAGTGGCCACACGTAGATTGCACGCAACAAGCGCGTGGACATGCTTCTCGTTTCGTGGTATTCCTATTCCCATTAGACATATATCCCAGAAAACAAAAAACCATATTAACCGACGGTTGCAATCTTGCAGCTCTATGCTTCGACGGGATCAAACAAATGCCGTACTCGAATTGGTGGGAAAGGGGAGAGAAAGAGAGAGAACTGAGAATGCCCTATCATCCGTCTCCTTCACCATGACCCCTCCTCCTTGCCTTTTCTTCAACCAATAACCCTTCCTCCTTTTCACCTGACCTAACCCTAGATTTTGTAACTATTATTCATCAAAAAAAAAAAAGGGCTAACTTTTTATCATACGGGAGATTTTCTGCCCCCAGATCTCTGAAGAAATTCTTCGTTTTTTCCCTTGCCCTTTTTATTAAATTTAATTTTTTTAAATATTCTTCTCCTTAGCTGTTCTTCGCTCGTATCGGATTCATGGATTCCAGTTGTGGGTTCGGAGAATATTTGATGTCGCATACTTCTCTTATTTAGAATTAGGTGCCCTTGTTAGCTTAGGGTTTCCATTTTTCGCTTTTTGAATGGAACCCCGTGTTGGCAATAAGTTTCGGCTCGGCCGCAAGATCGGCAGCGGTTCCTTTGGCGAGATCTATCTGGGTTTGTTTCCTTTTATCTCTTTTCATTTTCTCCTGCTGCTTATATTATTTTGGGCGATATGCTGATTGGGTATTTGTTTTTTCTGGGTTTTATGCAGGTACTAATATTCAAACTAACGAAGAGGTCGCAATTAAGCTTGTAAGTGTTACTGACGAGGTTTTATATGTTATACTTCCGTTCTGAAATTGTTTTTCTGTGAAGGTAATCGCAGTACAAGGGTTTTGTATTTCCTTTTTCTGTGAAGTTATTTGCGGCAGATGGTTTTGTTTGAGGTCTATTTCTGTTTATCATTTATCTGTGATTTGTTTGAAAGTTCAGTTTTGAGTTGCATTCATACCTCACAGTCTTAATTTGGAAGTGCTCAAAGATTGCTTTTTGCTACTCTTTCTTGATCCCAACGTCTTCGCTGAGCCGGGTTCCTTCTTGCGAAGTCTTGAGAGTGTGATAGGGAGCGATCGTTGAAAAGGGGTGTTACAAGAGACATGGGAGCATTTAGAAACCGGCCGTTACCTTTAGTATACACTTGACTGTTTTTAAGGAGTCTTGATTTGTAACTCAGGGCTGTTTGCAATCAAGTTCAAAGTCTTCTGTAGAATTTTTCTTTTTAGGGGACTGTACTTTAGTTCATTCTTTCAAATTTATCGCTTATTAAGGACATTATTTTGAACGATTTATGCTTGTTGTCACATTTTAATTTTTAACTTGGTTTCAAAAAGTTGCTTCTGGTGTTTTGAATCATGTCGACCCATTTCTGATCATAGTTGAGCATTGCTCCTAATGGTTTGGTGAAAACAAATTTTAATAAATGAGGGATGAAGGGAAGCTGTGTGGTATAGGAATCAGACTATTGGCGAGCTTTGTTGCTTATAAAATCTATTCTCGTATTCTCAAGTATAGTAAAATGTACTAAACTCATTACTTGGGGATTAGGTTTTTCTGCCGTATTTCTGATTTAAACAATGATATCTTCAATATGCTTGAGAATTGTAATCTTCCTCTAAGTGACAATATTTTCTAGCTAAGAGCAAAATCAAGTTGGTCATTGGTTGTTAGATGGATTCTAATTGTCTGGTAATTTTTTATGCAATGATTATCTGGAGGTAATTTACTTTAGATAATAAGATATTTGAAAATAATTACTCTTCCACTCTAGTGTGGAAACCTTATTTAAGTGCAAGGTCAAACTTTTTAGATGCTCTTGTTGTCTATCCATTATTCACTTTTGGTTGGAGATCGTCCTTAAATAGAGTGGCTGTTTAAACTTATGATTATTAGTGAATTTCTTTTTCTAGGAACAAAGACTGCTGTATGGGACATATTATGAGCGGGCATCTATGTTAGTCTTTGAATGAGAGTCATCTTTCATGATTGCAATTTTGGCTTTGTGCATATGACTCTTGATCTCTGTAGCTTATTGGTTAGGGAAACGTCTTAATTTCTGGTTGCATTTTACTTTAAGCAGCCATCATGATGTTTCTTGTATCTTCTGGCGCACTACAGTTGATGTGTTCCTTTTATTTATTTTCGTTCCCTTTTGACTAGGAAAATGTCAAGACAAAGCATCCTCAGTTGTTGTATGAGTCCAAGCTGTACAGAATTCTCCAGGGAGGAAGTATGGTCTCTTTTATTATCTTTTTGCTTTTATATTTCCATTATCATACACTTCTCTGTGAGAACCCCCCCCCCCCCCAACAAACATATCGTTGTAAAATTTATGCCAGCTAATATCTGATTTTGTCTTTGCAGCTGGAATTCCAAATGTTAGATGGTTCGGAGTGGAGGGGGATTACAATGTGCTGGTGATAGATCTGCTTGGACCCAGTCTTGAAGATCTATTTAACTTCTGCAGTAGGAAGTTATCACTGAAGACAGTTCTCATGCTTGCTGATCAAATGGTAGGCCCTGTTGACCTTGTAATTTAGAGATATATATTTTATATATATATATATATATAACTTGAATTAACTTAATATAAGTGTTTCTGATTTTGACATCATTTTCCAGATCAATCGAGTTGAGTTTGTTCATTCCAAATCATTTCTACATCGGGACATCAAACCAGATAATTTTCTTATGGGCTTAGGAAGGCGTGCAAACCAGGTGGCTAATTTTACTTTCACATGGTCTGTTATCCTTTGGCATATTGTTTATTATAAAAGTGGTTAATGACTTTTATCTGCTTGTAGGTTTATATTATTGACTTTGGTTTGGCCAAGAAATATAGAGATAGTTCAACTCATCAACACATTCCTTACAGGTATGAAGATTTGTTATGTGTATAAAATGTGGCTTCATTGCTGTTGTTTGGGCTCAGCATGAAAATGAAATTTATGTCATAATCTTGAATGCCAGAAAATTTTATGAAATGCTATACTTTCGTGACATTGTAGTAATGCTTTTTTAGAATGTAATAACGAATGAGTTTGCTAAATCAGCATGTGGAAATATTACAGAGGCTGAATCGTCCACTTCCAAGATTACATTTGCAAAAAATCCTGCATTATCAGCCCATTTGAATCACTACAAACATTTTCTTGGAGTAATAAGCTAAATAAACAATAAATCATGCCCTCTTTGTGTAATATATACTTTAGCTTGAATTTTTTGTTGGTCCTATGCTAAGTTTTAAGTGCTACTTCACTTGTACTGTGTTTATCATGCTGAATTTTGCTCGGGGGTGCTAAGGATGGTGCCACAAGGGACCCAACTTGACATTACAGTTCTAATTGATTTGTTAGTCCATTGATACAGATTACTGCTCCAATCGTTCTTCTTTGATTCATGCTAGCTAGGGACATTTCAGTTAATTGAAGTATTTTGTTCATATGCATGGTATTTATTGAAACTGTTTTTCCTTCTCATAAGTGAAATGATGTCGACTCGCTTTCACTTATAGCTTTATGTGCACAGTAGTAGCACAGCATGCACCATGTTGGAATGTCACGTTACCTACACGATCAATACATTGTAACACACTGGAAACCCAAACCTTTGCAGGATATGGAAATCAATTTTTTTTTTTTAAAAAAAATAAAAATTGAAAAATAATTCATAAATTGAGTTATTAGTTAGTCGGTCATGAGACTTATAGTTTAGTTTTGTGAGATTTATAGTTAAATTTCTGTTTATCCTCGTTTAATTTATTATTTTGAATTTTTTAAATTAATATGCACTTAATGTGATATCTATTTCAAGCCATTGTTCATTGTATTTCTAAACTGTAAGATTTGATTTGGTTTTTGATTCAGAAGTTAGGCGTTCAACGCACAATTTGAATCAATTACTGTCTAGGAGTCTTAATTATCTTTTTATTGTCTTCTTATTATTTTTCTTTCGAGTTTTATTTATAGAAGGGAGCTGTCACGTGAGATTTCCACATGATTACAGACCTCCACTTCCATCTTATTCCCCCTTCTTCTCCTGAATTTCTAACAATAATTTAGCCGTTTCCCCTGATAATTTATTACATAAAAGAATCACAGGATTTATGATCTATTTGATCATTACAA
This sequence comes from Neltuma alba, assembly GCF_004799145.2. Lineage (NCBI taxonomy): Eukaryota > Viridiplantae > Streptophyta > Magnoliopsida > Fabales > Fabaceae > Neltuma > Neltuma alba. Next base: position 46,559 of record NW_021635997.1, on the reverse strand, counting down.
CTGCAGGGAAAATAAGAATTTGACAGGAACTGCTAGATACGCTAGCATGAACACTCATCTTGGCATTGGTATGTGTCATTTTATATTTCATCACCCCCGTTTTGTGATAAGTTGTGGTGTCCTCTGTTAGATATGTGATGTTTGTTCTTTTGCAATGATCAATTCACAGAGCAAAGTCGAAGAGATGATTTAGAGTCTCTTGGTTATGTCCTCATGTACTTTCTGAGAGGAAGGTGATTATAGCCGTCTGCCCTCCTTTATTTTTTTTCCAGTGCTGTGTTGAAAATTTGTGCTAAATTTGTATTTTCTCTGTAGTCTTCCTTGGCAGGGGCTTAAAGCTGGCACCAAGAAGCAGAAGTATGAGAAAATCAGTGAAAAGAAGGTTTCTACCTCAATCGAGGTAAATTTTACAGCTAGCCTCCTTTGCATGGTATGGGTTAGGTTTCCTGGGTTATGCTGAGACTATTTTCTTTATTCCAGGCACTGTGCCGAGGTTATCCAACAGAATTTGCATCTTATTTCCACTACTGCCGATCATTAAGGTTTGATGATAAGCCAGATTATGCTTACCTGAAAAGAATATTTCGTGACCTCTTTATTCGTGAAGGTTTGAACTTATGTTCTTTTAGAATTCACTTCTTTAGTCTGCAATTTTATGTTGACCACGTGTTTACTTGCAGACGAACTTTTCATTTCCATTTTTGAAGGACTTTGTTAGCATACTTTCTTGATTGTGTTTTGTGGCAACCTTGTTAGGCTTTCAGTTTGACTATGTTTTTGACTGGACTATCTTGAAGTATCAGCAATCACAGCTGGCTACTCCTCCTGCACGGGGCCTTGTAACTGTCTTTCTCTTCTTTTTGTTTCTCCCATGATCCTTTTTGTCATGGTCAATGTTTAGAAGCCTGAGATGGTTGTTTTTCAGGGCCCAAGTGCTGGAACTAGTTCTGGAATGCCTCCTGTTGTGGCTAGTGCCGATAGGCAGACAGGTAATATTTCTGAAGTTATTTTATAGATAGGTCAAATATCTTATCTATATCTCTTTGTTATATACAAACTTGGTTTGCTTTATTCGCAATTGTGTTTTTTGGTATGTGTTTGGTTTTCCTGGATACTTTACTGCTTAATCACTACCCCTGACACTATCAAATTGTTCCTTCTGTGTGTGTGTTGCTCTCCAATCATTTCTTGTTATTTGAAGAGTATGGTCTTATTTACCTTTGGTGTTGCCGATTCTTTGTTTCAGCTGAACACTGGTATAGGTTTTATGCTGATAGCTTGGCTTGTCTTTCTCTCCTATTTTATCCTTTTTTAAATTTCTCAAAATTTAAGTGGTAGCTAGTTTGCTTTTGAGCTCTGATTTGTGCTTGCTTGTCTGTCTTCCTGATAGGAGGGGATGAAGGGCGAACTCCTGGTCTTGTTTCAATGGATTCTGTGAGGCGAAGAATGTCAGGTCCCATATTAAATTCTGTAAGTTTCTCGAAGCAGAAAAATCCATCCGCCAATAATCCTCTTATGTTTAATGATCCTGCAGTTGGATGTTTGGATTTCAGAGAACATGGGTTTCATTGAGAAATCTGGTCACTGTTCTTCTGTAACTCATCGACTGATAAATATGAATGATGATTTCACTATAGAAACAAACTTTTATATTCCAACTTAACAGCCACGATCTGTGTCCCGCAGTCTCCAAGTAACAATATTTTGGGCCAGTCAAGTGGGTCATCTCGGCGAGTTGCTGGCCGTGATGCATTTGTTGGCGGGGAGTCAGATCCGCGTACTCGCGCTACTGAAGCTAGCCCTGGAGCTGCTCACAGAATTACTAGTGGTCACAGAAGTTCACCATTGATAGCTTCAGATGCAAAGAGAATATCTTCTGGAAGAAATGCTTCTCATGTCAAGAATTATGAATCAGCTGTCAGAGGCATCGAAAGCTTGCAATTAGAGAATGATGAGAGGGCCCATTATTAAATTGTCACCTTTTCATCTTGTAAATTTATGAGTTGACTGGCACTTCTCTAGTTGTTGATGCTGCTTTAACTGAGCTGAGGCAAGTTTGGTCTAAACTTGGAAATCTGGGTTTGGATTGTGAATACACCTAAAGCTGAGAAGCTGATGAACGAATTTGAGCTAAGATTTATGCTTGCTGTGAAGCTGAGCCTAATTGGCTCTTCTGGCGGGAACTCCTGAATGTTATGGCCTGTTATCCTGTGAGTTGTTGATTTACCTGGTGTGTCTTGGAACGCATAGTTCAAAATTACTGAACCAGTGATAATGTAATTAGCCATGCTACTGATGTTATTGATAGTACTTAAATTGCCACCACGATGCAAGTTTTGTGGAGATTATTATGGGAGAGTTTCATCTGTTCGTGGGTTATTTTACACCTGAAGTTCTGTTATGATTGATTCAAATTTTCCCTTTCTTTAATCAATAGATCTGCAAGACCTTTTTTACCCCCGAGCTGAATCATCTTTAAATCCGATGACTGTCTTCTGTTACAGGTCTATTCTCACTCCTCTTTTATTGCTTTCAGAAGAAATTTGAACTGCTTAGCCAGTCTAGTTTGATTTTATTTGAAAGTTGGGCTTGATTTCTTGGAAATTTAGGGTAATTGTTCATTAATATCCATGTAATTTTATGTGTAAATTTTGACTGGGAAGTGTCTGTTATATATTTCTGATTGATGAGCCATGTCATATAAATATCATTTACAGATTGAATTTTTCCGTAAAATCTCTCATTTCTTATCTTTTCCTGAGTGTCCTATGTTAAGCTTTTATTATTCCCCATTTATTATTCCCCAACAGCAGCAATCATCAATGCGTGATAATCCTTATCTTGTTTCATGTTTTCCTTTTCCATGTGTTCATAATGTTTGCAAGATTGCACTGCAAATGGACAAGGGAATTTCAAGGTCTCTATTAAAAAACGCATGCATATAATTTTTTTTCTTCATGTTGCCTTGGAGTTAACCAGTTAAAGTAATTATGTCCATCTAAAATGACCGTTGGCTTTATAGTAAACATTACATATTCATGCTATTTTTGTTCTTAATATGCAAGTTAGTTTGACACTTAATTTAATTTTAAATATAAGATTTCAATTTACTTTGTTTTTCTATATTTGTCTATTTTTTCTTACGGTAGTTATTGTAGTAGTTGCATATGTTAAATTTTTCATTAAACAATGGTTTTAGCTAATAAATATACTTAGTAAGAGTATTTTAAAAAAAGTAATGTCTATTTATTATAAATAATTAATTGAAATAATTTTTTAATTTACTTAAATTAATTAGAGGTAGTATGTTGATGGGATAAAGTCAACTTATTTAAGATTGAAGATTGGTATCCTTATTGTAATTTTATCTTCTGACGTTAGATCTTTGTATCTAATAGTTATAGGGAAAATTATCAAGAGGTGTCAATAGAAAAATTTAATTACCAAAAAATTTTAATAACAAGTGATTAGTATGAATCTGTTATTATTTTTTATTTTGAAACTTGTCATTATTTATTTTTTACTTGTCAATAGATTTTAAGGTAATTAAATTTTTTTTCTTTCTGAAATCTGATTGTAATTCTCTCATAGTATAAGTTCTAAAACGGTAATGCAATGACAAATTTTGAAAGATGTTAATCAAGGCACTGGCTACTGAGCACTACATAAAGTCGCTTTATAATTCAATCTATTTATAATATCAGGTTATTAGTACTCATCCGCAAGTTATGAAAGTACTTTGTTATCTTTCTTTCCTCGGTTGACTCTTCTTGTCACCATGAATCCTACTTTCTGCTGAAATTATGCCTCAAGAATGGATAACTTGTACACGGTATGCAATCGGTACGGATCTCTTCTTCCTTTTCCATTCCAGAAAGGTTTGGAGTGTAATCCCTTTCATAAACATCTGTCCAATAGTCTGTGGGCCCCTCCAACATAGAATAACTGTCGAGCAAGGAACTGTGTATTATTTAAATAAATAAGTGGCACATCTCCACCAACATGTCAAAAGATGTGAAGGACAATGTGGTGTCCTCCAAGTGATGAGCTGTTATGATGGGATATTCAATCTGAGGACCATTATTTTTTATATGTACTTTATCTAGGTAGTCGTCTGAAGAATGAGATTCACATTTGTTTCCTTCTATTATCTTTTTAGTCACTCATTTGACAAAATTCATCTGAACTCTTCTCCTTTGCTTCATTATAAACATTACTCAGGAAACCTAAAATAGTTTAACGAAGAAATAGTGGTGTGAAAATACTGCAACAAAAGCCTGGACAGTAGTCACCCTCTGATGCACAATGCCAAATTGTGATCCCCACATTGAAGTTTCATTCCCTTCTTCAAAGTAATCAACTAGAGGCTTTGCTCAAATTGCAATTGCAAATCAGAAGATTTCGTCTAAATGCGTTTGAACAGTAACTTGGATTGCTTAATCTGCGTAGATTTCAGAACACTTTTTGCACAAGGCTCCTAACCATATCCGAAAGTATTACATCTCAGAACAACGGGTATAGTATCCCTTGTCTTTCTCCCCAGGCCAGAACAATATTATGCAGATGTACACAAAAGTGAAGATGTCATAGTGCACTGCACATTCATATAATCATATTGACACTGTAGTATGTTAAACAAAATAACATCAAGTGAGGTTCAATAGTTCCAGAAATTGCAGAGAAATGAATCCAGCTCAGACAAAATTTGTGGAACCCACTACAAGAGTGATGATGCAACTGGAATTTCTGTTTCCATAGGCAATTTTTGAAACCACAGAAGCCCCTTCCTGAGCTTAAGCTCATCGGTTTTTGAGAAATATGTCATGAAAACAAAGTTGCATTTATTTGAGTTTAGATACATAGCAAAGGAAATTTAAAAGAACAAGGAAAAAAAAGAAAAAGAAACGTGTCTTCTTTCCATGGACCATGATCGGCCAAGAAGACTACACTCTACAGGATCCGGAACCAACTCTTCGATCACAATTTCTCTACTGCATCCCATGAGCTCTACCAGCAAACGAGAAAGGGCAGTCATTTGTTTTCTGAATCAAAGTTCAAACCCTTCACCAAGATGATTCCTAAAAACTTGCTACAGTCCATAGACAACTCTGGCGTACTTGTCCTTGAGCCACTTGAAACTTTTCCTCAGAGAGCCTTTCAATTTACCTTCAGCAGCATATACCTTGTAACTAGCAACCCTCTTCTTCCTCTGCAACTCAGGATCAGCAAAACTCCAGCTCTTAGAGGAAGAACTGTTTGTGGACCTACCTTTCTTGAACTTGTAATTCACACCGTTTCCCATTTGGCTTTGAGTTGAATTTGCAGCAGAGGAAGCATATGAAGCACTGTAACACCTAAGATCTCGCATGTCACGGACCCCAGCTGAAGATGATGCTGTTCCAGAGCAAGAATAGGGCTCAATCTGATTCTGTATCCTCGCATTGCCGTAAGACTTGGATCTGAAATCTTCCATTTTCCAAGGTTTGACCCTTTTCCGACGAGAGTCTGAAGCAGCGGCTTCTGCTTCGGAACAAACAAAATAATGGCATTTTTCGCCCAGAAATTCATTCTTAATCCCATTGCCAGCGACTCCTATGCTACGACCAAGGTGGCGCTGACTACGATGAAAAAATTCACACAACATATCAGAAAAAATATAATTGTAATCGAAAAAATTCAGAGTAGGAGCACGACTATATAGTCCTTTAATAGGGTTGAATATAATAAAAATACATAATCAAAAGAATATAAGAAAAGTACATAAATATGCTTCTACTATTATGTTTGGCTTAAGTTTGTCACTTATAAAATTGTAGCACTATCAAAGTAATTCAATGTAGCTCCACTAAGATCTCGCACATTAGAGCATTTTTGGATTGCATTTCAAAAGTACTTTCAGAAAAAGGATACAAATTCCTAATTCTCATTAAAGTTGTGTTGACTCCCGTGCTAAATGTGCAAAGCTAAACGCAAATGTGATATCCAAAACATGTCAATAAATCATTGGCAAGGATTTCTAGCAAAATTAGAAGGCAATTCCGAAAGGTAAAACATTTTAAAAACGAGAGCTTTAAGATAGCAAATTTTCAACAGAATCTGAAGTATTGATCAAAGTTCTAGAAGTACTGAATATGTTTAATTTTATTTTAAATAAATGAATAAAATATAGTAAAACACAACCTGGGAATATCATTTTCAAGTAATTGAAGTGCAATAAATTAAAGTTTAAATTTCATCAGACTCAGAATCAGAGGGACAAGATTACAGAGTCAAAATTTAGAGATTGGATTATAATTATTTTTTTTTTTGGTGAATGAATTACAATGACGTTAAAACCCTAGGAAACGAATCTGGCTGTAATCCGTTCATGAAAAGAAATAACCTAATTGTAATTCAATATCTAAATTTTGATTTCGTGTAATTTTGTCCCTGTGGTTCTGAGTCTGATAAAGGCCCTGTTTGGATAACACATAAAACCATGGTTTTGAGACCCAAACCATGGTTTGGGTTTCAGACTTGCCAAACACCCAGGAAAAAACAGAAACCATGGTTTTGGATTAAAACCATGGTTTGGAGCTCAAAACCATGGTTTCAGAAGAAGTGAATTCATTCTGCTTCTGGCTCAAATGGGAGAATATGATTGTACCTGTAAAGTAGATCTCAACGATAATATGATTTTAACATTCCTCAATTATTTTTTTATAAACATATTTAATCTTATATTTTATAAATATATATACATATTAATTATATTATTTTATATATTATTAATTATGTTGGTAAAAAAATATATTATTAACAATTTTATTTTTTAAAATTAAAATATATTATAAAATTTGTACATATAAAAAGTTCTTCTGATAACAATTATCTAAACACTCTCATTTATCATAATCACTTTTTCACAAAATCTATTCTTCACAAAATCTATTTTTTCCAAAATCTATTCTCCAGAAGCTATTCTCCAAACCATGGTTTGGTTTCATCCAAACACACCCAAAATTTAGCCCTTGAAATTATAGAAAACAAACGGTTAGAGTTTTTTACTTTTGGGCCAAGGAATCCATAGTCGTAGCAGTACAATTATTGTATTTTTGATGAGGATCACGATGCATGTTCATCCGTGGCCGCCTTGGTATGAGACGGGCCTTAATAAAGGTGTGGGCCAGTTTGGGCTGAAGTCCAGTTCATGACGACATTATGTACGGGTTTGATCCAAGAGCTTAACCTGAACCGATTAACTCGGGGCAAATTCAAGTACGCCGAAAATTGCTCCCGGACGGTATAAACCGTATAACACCTTTGTAGTTGGGGTTAACTGTTGCACTCTCGCTTTAGGAAATCGCTCTTCGTTCAACTTCCTCGACTCCGCGGCGTAGATCCGAGGAGTTTGGGAAACCCTAGTTGCTTTCCCAAAACAATACCACTCTTCGATCAGCTACATACTGCCACCGCCTTCCCCTTTTGGTTTTTTCTACAAAACCACTCGTCATCCGAAAGGTCTTTGTTATAATACCGTCCTCAATATTTGGGTTGCTTTGTAATAGCGCAGTTTGTTTAGATTTATTCTAATTTTGCTCCTATCTTAATCGATATTTCTTTTAGGTTATTCTTGAGGTTTTAGTTGTGGATCTGCTTATGATGCTCTTGCACGTCAATCATACTTCTCGTAATTTCTAGTTTTTGGTTGGATTGTGGGTGACTGAGTTCAAAATGTCAAATTTTTTTACGCTGAGAAACACCGCTATGTTTGAGAAATATTCTATTCTCAAACGTCCTGCCGTCAAACCCCCCGATCCCTCAAAGATTTTTATTTTCTTTTTTTATTATTTTGTTGTTTCGTTCCTACATCATTCTTGTGTAAAGGTTTTCTTTTTAATCTACTCCCAGTTGTACTCTTTATAATTACTGAATAAATTACGGGTATAACTGTTCTTTCTTTCATGCAGTCATGGCTGGAGTAGCACCCGATAGCTCACCGTTCGATGCTCGTCAATATGATTCAAAAATGAATGAACTGTAAGAACTTTAACTTGTTCAGAATTTCATATTAATAGGTTTCTATCTGGTTTTATTGGCTTGCTTATTAGAGTTGCTGCTCTTGTCTATTGTTGCCCTACTGCCTTTTTTGTGTGTGCACAGTGCAGCTGACGGGCAGGAGTTCTTTACTTCTTATGATGAGGCTCATGATAGTTTTGATGACATGGGTTTGAAAGAGAATCTTCTCAGAGGGATTTATGCATATGGTAGATTTTATCCTTTTTGTACTAAATTTTAATTTTGTTCAAAAGATAGTGTTTCTTGCAGTACAGTTGCATGGAATTGATTATATATAATGTAATAAATGTCCGTTGGATTATTCTTCCTTAATGTATTGCGTAGTTTTTAAACTCTTTGTTTGAGTTTTTAGTCATGGGTTATTACTGCTTCAAATATATGGACAATGTCATTATATGTACGGGCTTGGTGTTTATCTTTATTATTAATTAATATTAATAAAATAACTGTTGTGGCTGTTGTGCATTTGTATGTAATATGAGAAATGAGCCGCAATGTTGCTGATTTATGGGTAGTGCTGCTTGTTAGATTTTTTTTTTTTTTAATATTATATGTAGATGAATAAGGCATGGTGCACATTCCTGTCTTTTTTTTTTTTTTTTGGTGAAAAAATAATTTTGGCTGCATCCTGCATATTGAGCGCTCAAATTAATAAAGTATTATGATTTTTACTTTTACCATAGGATTTGAGAAGCCCTCGGCTATACAGCAAAGGGGAATAGTTCCCTTCTGCAAGGGACTTGATGTTATTCAGCAGGCTCAGTCTGGCACTGGAAAGACAGCAACTTTCTGCTCTGGGGTTTTGCAGCAGCTTGACTATAGTTTGATGGAATGCCAGGCCTTGGTATTAGCACCAACTCGAGAACTTGCTCAGCAGATTGAGAAGGTTATGCGAGCACTTGGAGACTATCTTGGTGTGAAGGTGCATGCATGTGTTGGAGGAACTAGTGTTCGTGAAGACCAACGTATTCTATCTAGTGGTGTTCATGTTGTTGTTGGTACCCCTGGTCGCGTATTTGACATGCTGCGCAGGCAGTCACTTCGGCCAGATTACATCAAGATGTTTGTCTTGGATGAGGCGGATGAAATGCTTTCTCGAGGTTTTAAAGATCAGGTACTTTTATAATAATTTCCATATCACTTGCACGTACAAGTTGATCTGTGTCTATTTGTAAATATGTAGACGTGTCTGCATATTTCTGTATATCTATATGCAAATTAATGTAGTTTCACTCTTAGAAACCTTGCAAGAGCACTTGACTCTGTCAAAAGTAACTCCTTTAGTTACTTTATAGGGCCTTAAGTAAGTTTGGATGGCTGTTAAATTAGTTATGTTTCAGACTAATTCCAGTTTAACATTTCTAAGAGCTATGAGCTTCCTTGGTATGTATTACTTTTTATTTGAAATTTCTTTTGCTATACGAATGACTTATATTTACATTAACTTGAAGATTATACATGCTCTTGCTCGTCATTGTTGCCTTGATACTTCTGCAGGAACTTTTGTGATTAGAAGGCCCATTTATTTGTATAACTGCTTTAACCTTGATGTTCTTGTTATCAGATCTATGATATATTCCAGCTACTTCCGTCCCAGATTCAGGTGGGAGTGTTTTCAGCTACAATGCCTCCTGAGGCGCTCGAGATCACTAGGAAGTTTATGAACAAACCTGTTAGAATTCTTGTGAAGCGTGATGAGCTAACCTTGGAGGGCATAAAACAGTTTCATGTCAATGTTGAGAGAGAGGAATGGAAGCTAGACACACTCTGTGATCTTTATGAAACATTGGCCATCACTCAGAGTGTCATTTTTGTGAACACCAGAAGGAAGGTTGACTGGCTTACTGACCAGATGAGAAGCCGGGACCACACAGTTTCAGCAACCCATGGAGACATGGACCAGAATACCAGAGATATTATTATGCGTGAATTTCGCTCTGGATCTTCTCGTGTTTTAATAACGACTGATCTTTTGGCTCGTGGTATTGATGTCCAGCAAGTGTCACTAGTTATTAATTATGATCTTCCCACTCAGCCTGAGAACTATCTCCATCGTATTGGTCGTAGTGGGAGGTTTGGCAGGAAAGGTGTTGCAATCAATTTTGTGACAAGGGACGACGAAAGAATGCTGTTTGACATCCAGAGATTTTATAATGTGGTAATTGAGGAGCTGCCATCTAATGTTGCTGAACTCCTATAATGAGATTTTGCCTTCCATCATTAATAGAGGAAAGTTGCCATCAGAAATAGAGGAAAGTTGGATTCTCTTGGGTAACTATTATGTAATGCCTTTTTTTTTTTCCCTTTCCAATTTTGTTAGATCTCCAATTTTAAAGATTAAACCTTGTTTAATAGGCGTAGTAATTTGATTTAAATTATCTGTTGTCTAAGTGGTAAGATATTACTTACACTGTGGAATCCCTTAGTGTCTGGCAATATCGTGTATGGCCATTGTTACGCATTTCTTGCAGCCAATATTTCTGCTATTAATTATAATGTTAAATTACATTACTTCCTCAATTATTTAGACGTTTCTTAGTCTATAGCTCGTGCATCATTTTCTACAAGCTGATATTATGGTAGTCTGTTTCTAGTGATCGTTCCTGCTCTTCCTGTTCCTGTAAATTGACTGGCAACTTAAATTATGAACAACAGTTAGAACCTATAGTTAGATCTTTAATTTGGCCCAACCTAACTAGTGCTAAACTAATAATCTGGTTAAGAAATGGAAGGCCCCACATTTATTCTTCTTAAAATGCAAGTATAAGTTAGAACTAGTAAGGTGTATACCCCCTTTTTTTGGGTGGTGGGACCGGCTAGCAAGATGTATACTTATCATTGAGGAGATCTCATACATTAATAAATTGTATATTATAAACATCAATCAATCGATAAAAATATAATTAAATCATGTAACATTTAATTTCAGTTGGATTAATAAAGTCAGGTAAAATCATAATTAAATGGTGGAGGATTTTTTTTTTGAAAAGTCTCTTGCCAATAATGGTGAAAAATGAAGATAAATGAGTGTGAACAATTTATGTTTATTATTTAATTTTAATTAGTCTGCACAAGCTACACTCAATAATGGACGATTATTAGAAGGGAAACGTAAATCTCTTTTCTATTTAATATAAATTACAGAGACTTTTTGGTTTTGTTTTAGAAACCTATATGAACCTTCCTCAAGATCAGAATACATGTTACATAAACTTTTTTTTCAGTTTTGGAATCCAACTTTCATTCACCTATTGGTATCTTTATATCTATATGTGTTTTCAATTAAATTATAAAGTTACGCCTTAATTTAGCGAATTTAGTAAAAATATTAAATAGATCATTAATAAATATTAATCCTTAATTTAGTGAATTTAGTAAAAACATTAAATAGATCATTAATAAATATTAATATTAGAAGATAAAGTAAAGATTTAAGATGTTAAATGTTTCATCAAAAAGTAGTTCTAGTTAATATATATAATTAGTAATGATATTTTAGAGAAGACAACACATATTTACTATAAATAACTAATTTAAATAATTTCTTTAATATGTTTAAAGTAGTCAATTAACTCTTACATGAAGGATTAGAAATAGTATAACCATATATATCCTTTATTATAAGCCTCTAGAGGCCTCTTCACCTTGGCATTGTTAAGGATGAAGATGAAGATGATGGGAACAATCATCTTCACTTAAATTCTTGATAAGTTTGTGTTTAAGATGCATCTGAATTCCGCAAGGAGTTTTGATCATCTTTCTATAAAGTTTGGAAGGTATATGAAGTATATCTCAATTAATACACGTACACATTTTAACTAACTTCGTGGGGTCCTAATTGCAACTATAAGAACCATAGTTGAGTCTTAACAGCAATTATTCTAACCTTGCTTACGATACGACCTTGATTAAGATCCCATTTCTCTAATTTTTAAAATTAAACTCATTATTAAAATTTTATTAAAGTTTTAAAACCCCATTTTCCTAATTTCTAAAATTGAACTCACTAAATTTTTTCCCCCCTTCCCTCTATTTCTCTCGTGCCAAAGATGGGATAAGAGCAAAAGGGGAGGATTGGGGATTGGTAATTTGGTGTTGTACGAAGTATGTAGCGTAAATTTCGTTTGATTCTTTTCTTCTACAGAAGACAACGAACGATTTAAGACCAAGGACGGAGAGGGGTTACAATTACGTGCATCTTTAGGAAAAAATTGCAAAACATGAATTTTCTAAATAAGTTTGGTTAAAGAACAGGTAATATAATAGAATATAAATATAGCTTGGACCCAGTATAAAATATAGATAATATAGATATAACTGAAATATTGTATAAAATTCGTTTGCTTTCAAACCAACTTATGTGGTCAAAACTAAACTTATTGTTCGCTCGGCTAAAATTAGTTTAAAACAAGTGTCAATCTCTTTTGTTTGTCGAAAAAAATTTAGAAATTTTTTAAAACAACACAATTTCAAAAATAAATAAATAATCATATTAATACATAATGAATAATGTAAAATAAAAAGTTTACGTGTTTTATTTTTATACAATATACGTTGGTATATTGACCCTTTTTTCGATTTGAATACAATTGATCTGTTCAATCAATCGCAATTAGTGTAATGTATTTTAAACTATAATTATGTAAAGATTATATAAGAAAACAAACAATTTTTTTTACCCAATTTTTTTGACTCTTTTATTTTATATCTTTGAAGTACTGTGAACTAAATTAAAAATTAGAACATTCATTTACCAATCAAATTACATAATCTAGCTCAATTTTCACGAGTATTGTCATTGAAAAATAAGGAAAAAAATATAAATTGATAAAATTATGGAAATTGGACATATTTTCTACCCTTAAAATTAATTCTACATGCCTATATTTTATAAATTTTGAAAGAAGAAGCACTATTTATAAGTTATGCATATTAAAACTTATCCCAATTTCTATATGAAGCATGGACCACATCAATTTTTGTAAAATATTGAAGGCATATATAATAAATATTATTGAAAGCAAAGCAACCAACAAAAGTTTGCTCCTTGATAGGGACTTAATACGTGTTCTTTTGTACTCACGAGGCTTGAGAAGTGATAGATAATGAGAGGGATAGTTTTATGCTTCATCTGTTAGTTATACATACATACGTATTCTGCAAATTATATTCTCTCCAATCTAAATATATTGGGAGAAGGGTTTATTTTAATACTAAATATAATATTTCAACTTCAAGTTACTTTATATTCCAAATTTATAAGTTTTTTTTCTAAACTCTCCCAATTAATAGTGTATGTTAAGTGGGTTTTTTATTTTTTGAATGCAAATGGTTAAAAGACAAAAATAATTAATTTTCACTAATATTTTTTTAAATTTTTAAAAATTAGCTATCTAATGCTTTTTTTAAACCAGATTCCTGTTGAAAAGAATTCTGCTGTACTACAAAAGATCACCTCTTACCAACAGAGGATTTAAACTTTAAATTTGGCATGTTTTAAGATATTAACCAATTTAATCTAAGAGAGTATTTAGTAACCAAAAAATACTTTTTAAAAATATTTTGTTCATAAATAGAGACAAATTTTGTCACATATTTACTTCATATATCATAAAAGTATTTTTAAAATTATAGTTTTATTTCTAACTAAAGATCTTCTAAATCCTGGCTTGGTTGATTTATGCAATGTAGTTTAGTGGGAAACAAAACAAGGGTGGAGAGGGAGAGAACCCAGAGAAGAGGTCGTGTCGACGTGTCGTTCCGCTTAGACGTTAAGAAAGGGCAGCCGGGCTTACGTGGCAAGCAAAGGCGATGCCTCCTCAGATCTTTCGTGTCATCACAAGGAACCTTCCAACGGTCTCATTCTGCATCCACAGCCTTCCCAGTTCCTTCATTCACCTTGCTCGTTTCCTTCTAATCCAACCCAAAACTGTCTTCCTAAAGCGCTTTGCTTCACCTGCTCACTATTCTTTATTCTATTCATTATTCCATTTACATCTCATATTTATTTATTCATTCTCATTCTAATCTCACACACCCCAAAACCCATTGCGTCATTTCCTCGCTTTCCCCCTGATTTCCTTTTGATTTCTATTCCAAATCCAATGTATAATCCTCTTCCTCCTCAATATTCTCTCTTCTTTTATCTCTCGCCCCACATTCTTCGGATTCCTCTTTCCTGCATGAAGTTTCTATTCTCAATATCAAGTTAATAGTAGGATTCTCATCAGAAAGTCTTTTTTGTTTTTTCTGTTTTAGTTTCTGTGTGATCGTGTAAGGGCTTGGTTTCTTCTCTATTCCATGGCTGTTTCTCAAGTGCCTGAAAGTGTAGGCACCACCGCCACTGCAACTACTACTACTACTACTTCTGCCTCCGTTCACAGCGATTTGGATCTCAATCTTGCTTCTCTTCGTCGAAGGCCCCTGTCCGGGTCTTCTGTTAGGCCTGAGGCTTCTGAAGCTGAGAGTTCTGCTGAGGATGTTCTCAGAGATTCTGGCTCCAATTATTCCAAGGCCGGCGCCGAAGATGGCAATCAGAAGTTGGAAGGTCCCAATGTGATCAGCCAGAAGGTTCCAGAGCAGCTCCCTGATGTTTCCGCCCTGAAGTTTGCTTATCGTCCTTCGGTTCCGGCTCATCGCAGAATCAAGGAAAGCCCTCTCAGCTCCGACAAAATTTTCAGACAGGTTGCTGCAGTGAAATTCTCTCCAGCTTAACGAATTGGCTCTTTTTCTTGATGCTTTTATGAACAAGTTGTTTTTTCTGGCTCGGCAGAATTTTACTAAATAATCTACGAATTGCAGAGTCACGCGGGCCTTTTCAACCTCTGTATTGTAGTGCTTGTTGCGGTGAACAGTCGACTCATCATTGAGAATTTAATGAAGGTTTGCCTATTCCATTTACTCCTTCTATTCATTCTGAGCAATTTACATTTCCCGTTCTGCAGAAGTATCTCTGAATTTTGACAGCTCACTTTTGTCTTTCTTATTTATTTATTTTCATGTTTCAGTATGGTTGGTTGATTAAGTATGACTTTTGGTTTAGCTCAAGATCATTGAGAGACTGGCCACTCTTCATGTGTGGGTAATGCCTTCGATTAATTCCTTGATGATTTTTAGGACGTTCGAGAATCCTTGTTTGGATTAGTCATTTGATGTTATATACCTTTAACAGCGCTTCCTTTGCAGCCTCTCCCTTGCAATATTTCCTGTTGCTGCCTTTGCAGTGGAAAAATTGGCGCAAAAGAAGTATATACCTGATCCAGTAGGTGATTTTTCCTTGCTTTTTTTTTTTTAAATAATTAGAAGTGATTTCGCTGTCCTTTGCCTTCTTCGTCTGTTTGAACCGATAAATGTTTTATGGTTTAATGCTTTTCGGGAACACAGCTTTCCAACTTACATGTTTGGGAACATTGACCGGAATATCTCAGGTTGTTGTTTTACTACATGTAACCGGTACGTCAGCTGCAGTGTTATACCCGGTTTTAGTAATCCTCAGGTTGGTATGATTCTTCCCTGGAGACTAAAATTCATTTGGAGGTTCATATTACACCGTCATTTTATGTTACTGGTAACACCATTGTATGTCCATTTGGGAAGATTTTGCTTCCAGGGTACGAGTTCCAGTTGCTCAAAGTGTAACAAATAAAGAACTCTAACGTAATCTAGTATGATCCTTACAGTATTTAAGGAGGGATTTAAAGCCCTTTTGCAAACCATAGTTTGATGTTTTGGAGTATAATCCTTTTTCCTCATCGACTTAGCTTAATCAGTGAGGAAAAATTTAAACAAACATTCCTAACGAGTGTCATCCATTACAGGCAAACCGATCATTTATGACAAGCAAAAGAAAATAAAAAAGTTTCAGAATCAGCGAATAAGAATTTTGATTGATCATAGACATTGAATAGACAATCTTTTAGACTATTTTGAAACTATATAATCGAATCGGTAGAACCCCTTTACCCCCTCCTTCCAGGGGCATCAGGGCCGGAAGGATTGAAGGAATGCCAGAAGCAAACGATTCTGTTGCACTGTGTAAGCAAGCAGACATCTAATTGGTCCACTGTAAGTATGCAAGTGTAACTTTTGCAGGCCATTAACCAGCCATGAGATGTCTTTTTTGGGTATTACAGTTAGGAGTTTATTTAGGTTTTGCCTAGACTAAGTCCTTTTCACGGGTGATGTGGATAGTGCACTTACCCTTGTCTGCCTGATGCGTTTAGGATTTTACTACTAGAAGAATTGAATCCTGCTTTATAGGGAGAGATACTGTCTCCTCTGACCCCCTCAACGGACAGCGTCGGTGGAAGTGAATTTGTCTAATTGATGAATAAAATAACTAATCTGATGGGAATACCTGGCCATTCCCTAGATAGGTATAGTGTGAAGATATTTTTAATGATCTGTGGTCCTTTTTTGCAGGAGTGATTCTGCTTTTTTATCAGGCATTGTATTGATGCTTTTGGCTTGCATCGTCTGGTTAAAACTGGTGTCTTATGCTCACACCAACTATGATATGAGAGCAATGGCTAGATCAATTGAAAAGGTTACTTACTTCCCCCTTCATTCGTTCTTACAGCAAAGTAATATTATGCAATAATTCCTTCTGACAATGATAAATTACTGTTTTTTTGAAACCCCTCCCCCCCCCCCCCCAAAAAAAAATCATTGTACTCAATATTCTTCTGTCGTACAGGGAGAAGCACTACCCAATACTTTGAATATAGAGTGCCAATTCAACGTGAGCTTGAAGAGCTTGGCATACTTCATGGTTGCTCCTACATTATGTTACCAGGTGGTGGAACTTCTTAGCAATTTATCTATTTACTTTTTTAATGCAGAATGTTCTACATTTTCAAGTATTTTTTTCATCCTAATGGATAAAAGGCTGTTATATAATTTATTTAGAGCTGCCAAATTTTTATCTGGGATGTTTTGTTAGAGTTGATGTCAGAAGTGATACAGGAAGGATTTATGATCTTGTCCTAGGAAATTAGTTGATGTGTTTTTTTTAATTGTAAACTGAGAGGCGTCGCCCATCTATCCATTTTATGGTCCATGCAAAGACTAATCTTTAATCGCACTGCAAGGCCATGTGGTTCTGGTCCCAAGGAATCTTTCTAGGGCTCAAACTTAGATTATTTTAGTTTGCTGCATTAGTAATTACCTAGCTGGAATTTATTGAAAGCCTCTTGCTTGGCTTCAATGAATGCTCACTTGGGGAAGTATTTTTACCGCTTCTCCTGTATTTTATCTCCACCGTTTAACCCTTGTTCTTATTTTGACATGCCTTCAAAAAGCTGGATAGTTTTTACCGTCAATCATTGTGCTAGGAATTTGATAACAGGGCTTTAAAATTCACACTCGAGCATCAATCGTGCCCTCCATTCATGGAAAACTATGCTCACTTCCTTATTGCATTTTACTATTTTCAAGCATATATGCTGTTGGTTATATATCCCTTAATCATTACTTTGATTTTCTGGTGCCCTTCAGAAGTCATGGATTCACCGTTATTTTATTGTTTGGTCATATATGAGAGCTGCATTTTGTGTGACGTTTGTCATTCATCAACAGGAAAGGGACGAAACTGTATTTTCTTTTAGCATTGAATTGCAGTCTTCATTACAGTTTGTTATCTCAGTTTGTTTTGTGATTCATCTAAGTTCTAAACAGTAACATGTTCAATCTACTCGAGTTGCTTGTGCCTATGTAAATGCTGCTATGATTTGTTTGAATTTGCCTGAATAATTTTTTCCTGAGTATAATTCTGAATCTCCATCATTAACTTGTTTAATGCATTCTCTTTTGTCAACTTGATGATATAGCCAAGCTATCCCCGCACACCGTATGTTCGAAAAGGTTGGGTGTTTCGTCAGCTTATTAAGCTGATAGTATTTACTGGAGTTATGGGATTTATCATAGAACAAGTAAGCAGCATTTATTCAACTATTAAATGTTCTTGTGTACCTCTTATATATTCCTCGAATTATCTTCTTTGTACATGTTAATATATTCTGACGTCTATTTGATAATTTGTTTTTGCAGTATATTAATCCTATCGTCCAAAATTCAGAACATCCTTTGAAGGGAAACCTCCTATATGCCCTCGAAAGAGTCCTCAAGCTTTCTGTTCCTAATTTATATGTGTGGCTCTGCATGTTCTACTGCTTTTTTCACCTTTGGTGTGTGTTACATCCCTCATCTGTCTTTCAGCTTGGCATGTCTATATACAGATAAATAATTTCCTTCTAATGATATCCCCTATGAACCACTGCAATGTTGATGGGAATTTCTAGTTAGTTTTAATACGTGTACTCGTGGTGATTATTGTCATCTAAAAGACATGACTTTCAAGATGTATAATGAATTGTGTGTTCTTTTTGTTGCTTTGCCCATGGTTACGTTCAGGGAGTTTTTGACAAAAATACAGAGGAACCAGAGGGCAAAGTATTGATGAAACTGTTTGTTTTGCTGCGGGGGATAGTCCATCTCCAATTATTAAATTTGAAAGCACAGCTTTGACATTTTAGATATGATTTATTTTTGGAATGGTCTATGCTTAGATGCAGTACTGCAATGTAGGCTCAATATACTTGCTGAGCTTCTTCGGTTTGGTGATCGTGAGTTTTATAAAGACTGGTGGAATGCAAAAACTGTCGAAGAGGTAGTTGTTTGTTCTGGCATATTTCTGGGTTGTTTATTTAAAATATTTTCATGAACCGAATTTCTGACCCTTTTTGTCCCTGTTGGTTGCGTTTATGCTGCTGATGTCATCAGTACTGGAGAATGTGGAACATGGTATGTCTACCTATTCAGACTTTATTTAGGCGACGAAGTTTGTTGAGTTGATTTTTATTTTCGCTTCGGTCATTTGCTTTGGTTCTCATCTTTTTGCTCGGTTCCAATTCTTTATGTTTACTTATTTTGAACTTCGAAGTTTTTGTGCACAGCATAATTTGTTGATGTGGTATAAGGTTTGATCTCGTTGAAATTCCTCAAAATTTTTAAAATCATTGTTTGAATTTTGTCTACTTTCATGGTAGTTCCTGGTGTAGTAGTGTAAACATAGTGATCTTTTTAGGAGACGCACCTTAATTGAGTCCTTGAATGTGTTGATATATCAATTATTAAAACAATGTTATGTTGTTTGTATTGAAAAAAAAAAAAAAAACAATGTTATGTTGCTTTGTGAGTTGGAGAAGCATGGAAATTCTACTTTGCGATTCAAGTTGTAAGACCCCAATGAAGAGAGAACTTACTACAGTATTACACTTTATATGAACAGATTCTATGGTGTACAACCAACTATAATGCAAGTGTTTTACTAATATGAATTTCATATAACTTCTACGAAAGTAAACCAGAATAATATATGATGCTAGGTATTTTGGGCCCAAATAGATGTCTGATGAAATATGTATGGTTGGCTTGAGTTTTACCACAACCCTAACAATTCTAGAACTTTATTGGAGAATGTTTGTGCAGTTTACAAGTGTTGTTTTAATTCATCACTGTATGGCTGAGTTGATTCTTTCCCATCGCAGCCTGTGCACAAATGGATGGTCCGCCACTTATATTTTCCATGCTTAAGGAATGGTATACCCAAGGTACTTGAGCAATCAAGAATCTCCTTCTCACTAGTCAAGCACATTGCTTGTCTTATCATCTGCCAGTGTTCATCACTTCTATAGCTATCTTTTATCTTTTATAGCTTGTCTTTTCCTTTTGGTTGGGTGAGGGTGGTGGAACATTGAAGACTGCAGTTGTTGGAAGGAACTCCTTTCTCTTCCTTCAATTGCACAATTAACTTTATTTATATCTTCATTGAAAGAGAGGATGATGAACATTTTGAAAAAAGAAAATGTGTTGCATTTTACCTATAACAGACTTAAATAGGAGGCACGTTACGTGCTAATTTAATGATACTAAACAAATCAATTAAAAATAAAGCAAACTGCAAAGATATGACATCTGATAAATCATAATTGACACGTATGGTTATTTGCTATTGCCACCTGTTTTCCCCCATGATATTGGGAAGGTGATGAATCCAACTCCTGAATTATATTGTTTATTCATATAACATCCTGATAGGAGTGTAGGGCTTACAGGGTTAGCTACAGGATCAGCAAAAGGAAGAAGAAAATAAAGACTAAGCCGAGGTTCCTATGCATTTGATAGGCATAGGCTCTCCAATGGAAATTCTCTCACAATCCTGTTACCTTCCTCTGGCCCTGCTGTGCCTTTGACTATATCCCAAATTCTGTCTCTTCTAACGGCCAGAGGTATGACAGTTCCTCATTCGCCTTGTGAAGTCTCACTTGGACCGTCCTCTTTCTTCTTCCTACTTCTCCTAGTATGAGCCAGCAAATGCCAGTCTCTTGCCTTCTGAAGTCTCATTTGGACCCTCCTCTTTCTTCTTCCTACTTCTCCTAGTATGAGCCAGCAAATGCCAGTCTCTTGCCTTCTTCAAACTCCTATAATGTGTCTGCAATTGAGGCCCCAAGTCCATCCCCATCAGAAGGAAGGTGGTTGATCCAAAGATATGAAAAAGAAAGGAAACTGATATGAGCTTCCCCAAACCCAGTCACGATGGCGTCACTAGTTTCTCTTTATTTCTGATTGCCCCCTTTGCATACATGGCTTTCCTTTATATATGGAAAAATAGATAATTGTACTACATTACAGTTGGTACCTTTGATAATCGAGTCACTTATTAAAGCACTTTTGGCTGCTATTGACATTTCATGTGGGCATCTCTCAGAAACTCAACTTAGGAATGGTGCTACCGTCATAAAATTGAAAAACCCTCTGGAAGATAGGTTCATATATTAAATTGCAATCTCATAGTAACAAGCATCATTACGCCATATGGTTATTAGAAAACCCTGTGTTAATTTTCTACCAAAAAAAAAAAGAAGAAAAAAAGCCTGTGTTAATTGTACTCATGCAGCGAGAGCAAGGACTGGATTTACTTGGGAAAGCTTGGGAGCTTGTGGGTGCATGAGCGCATATGCAAAATGACACATATTTCATCATCTTCATTCTTGTTTATTTAGTTCTATGTTTTGGTTGATCCATTGGATTGTTCTTTGCAAAATCAAATGTGTTTTGTTGGTTCTTTGGTGGAGGTCTTTAAAATTGAGAGTCAGTAGTCAAAGTTAGCCTCTGTTCGTAATTTCAAGTATTGACTCTCACATGCTCAACATGCATATGCATATGCATGCTTCTAGACTCACATGATTAAAAAAGCTTAGGAGAGGTACCGAGTTAATTTATAACTTATCTGTCTTTTCTTTCTCTGTTTTCAGCTCTGTTATGAATATTAAACTGAGTTCTTTTTTGTTGGCTGATATTTGGATTTATGTTAAACATTGAAATGTTGCTGTTCTAGATTACCTTGTAATTTTTTAATTTCATTATTCTGTACAGGGTGTTGCTATTTTAATCGCCTTCCTGGTATCAGCTGTGTTCCATGAGGTGTGTGGCTCATCCTATATCAGCCCGTTTCCCTCTTATTACATTATCAAATGTGATGGTTGTGTGGGTGCTTCATAAAAAGTTGGCTAGAGCTTGTTTAACTTCACCCCTGGTGTTTTCTTCTATCCATTTCGGCATTTCCTTTGACAGGATTTGGTCGAGTGGATTAAAAAGTTAAAAATATAAAGTTGCACTCATAGGTCGCCAATGACTTTAGCCTGTTAGGCATCATCATAGAACCATCCGCAAATATCAAATGGCCTTAAGAACTAAGCCTAGACTAGTCTAAACCAAGTACCTGAAAGCCTGTTGCTTGGTTTATGACATGTCATACAGGTGTTAAATCTGTCCCAGATGGATTCTGACAAGGCAATCTGCTATCTTCAAAATTTTTTATATATTATAGCATTATCAATTTGAGTTTAGAATGCAAAAAAGGGGGTCTGGCAAAATTTAATGTGGTGGTCTAATATTATGACAAATTATCTGGTAAAAAAATCCAGGTTTTCATGTCAGGAACCACTTCTCATAGTGTATTCGTAATGTTGACTTATTTTCGTGCACTTGTGACCATATTTGATGAAGCCTGCCACTAGTTAATTTGGTTCCTATCAATTGAAGTACTTAAGCGAATATGATTAACTTGATATTTTTACTTTTCAAGGACAACTGACTTTAACTTTATTCATGCTTTCTGTTCCATGTGAATGCAGCTGTGCATTGCCGTTCCTTGCCATATCTTTAAGTTGTGGGCTTTTATTGGAATTATGTTTCAGGTGTAAAACCATTCTTCTCTCTCCCCCCCCCCCCACTGCAACCATTAGAGTTTAAGGTCTCATTTGATATAAAGCATTGAAAATGATAAGATAAGAATTGGGATTGAGATTGAAAAAATACGTTAAAATAGTATTTAATATGAAATATTACTTGCTACTAGGATTGGGCAAACCCATATAGGTGGGATTGAAAAATACCCCTTCCTTCTATGGTAATATCCAATCCCAGCTGCATGGGTTTGCTCATTCCCAAGTAATATAAGCAATGGTTTGCTCATTCCCAGGTAGTATAAGCAATGATTCATATTAAACACTTTTTTTAATGGGTTTTATCAATCTCAATCTCAATCCCAATCCTCACCTCTTATTCTTAATATTTTGTACCAAACATGACCTAAGTGCCCTATTGCAATAATTCACAAGATTATCTAGACCAAGAAAACAAGATGCAGTAATTGGTAGTTCTCCAGTTTTGAATTTTATCCTAAGCTTTTATTGTTGGTAATTCAAAATCTGTGATGAAGTTTTGGTTGTTTTGGTTCACTTAAAATAATAATCATGATTGTGCTGCTGCTTTTCTAGGTTCCGTTGGTCTTGATTACAAATTACCTTCAAAACAAATTCAGAAGCTCAATGGTATGCCTCGTAAATATTCTATGTGATCATTTTATTCTACCAAGTATTATGTCATTAGTTGTCATGAGACTGGCTTAGGTGGTAAGAGTAGGATGAGATCTAAATAATAATCATTCAAACCCTCCTAATTTAACCCCAAAAAAAGTGTTACTTCATATTCTGAAAGTGATTTATTTTCTTCTTGCCAGGTTGGGAATATGATTTTTTGGTTCATATTCAGTATTCTTGGCCAACCTATGTGTGTATTGCTATACTACCATGACTTGATGAATCGGAAGAAGAAAGTCAACCAAGCTAGCATTTCATCGTCAACCATGCAAGGGGACGAGTTTCTTTGAACTGCTGTAGATACGTCGCTACCCAATTTTTCTTTTTCTACGGGAAATGTTTTCTGCCTTGATAGTTGGTCCCATGGGCTGAGCATCTCCAAGTCCCAATTTCTTGATGTTGTTCCAAGGCAATCCATGTACAATGATAAATGCTGATGTTGTAGTGAAACTGGCTTCTTTTAATAGCTATCACGAAGTTGTAAATGGTTTTGGGTTAGACACTCGTGATCTGGAGATGCCTCCCAAATGTGTCGCGTCCACGTAGTGTTGAATAAAACTTCTGGAATTTTGATGCTAGGCCGCTCGCAGTTCTCTTTAAACGAGTTGCATGGAGAATAGTGTTTCATGCACGCTATTGATTTTGTTTACTATCGTCGCTTTGCATCGAGATTATTTTTAGATCAGATGAAGATTGCCTTGAGATTATTCACAATTTGAAGTTATGAACATTGCGTCAGGAACTTCTCTTTTCGGTGATATAGTTGTCTGGAATTTTTTTTTTTGGCCTTTCTAAATTATAAAGCCTTCTAATAAACTTGTGTGAAATTAGAGACGGGAGGCGGAAGCAAACATCAGGGGGGAGCAACTTATATTCTCCTGCTTGTCTTATTCCTAGTCCGGGTGCATCGTTGTTGTTTTTTTTTTTTGGGGGGGGGGGGGGGGGGGGGGGGAATTCGGCAAGTATTAACTCTAAAATTTTTAACCACCATATTCAATTTTTAATACAAGAGTTTAGCATATAATTAGATAATTAATTTGTGGATATTAAAAAATTAGTCAAATTATTTAAAACAAATGTCTAGGTACCTGGAAATCAAATTATTCTTCAAGTGTCAAAGTTTAAATATCTAAGATCTATTATACATGAGGATAATAAAATTGATAGAGACTGTTTCTCAAAGAATTCAAGCGGGTTGGTTAAAGTGGAGGAAAGCTATCAGAGTTATTTGTGATAAGAAGGTACCTGAGAAACTTAAAGAAAAAATTTATCTAACTCCTATAAGACCAATTATATTGTATGGTAGTGAATATTGGGCGATCAAGGAAAAACAAGAGCATAAAGTTGGGATAGCAGAAATGAGAATGTTGAGATGAATATGTGGTCATCCAAGAAAAGATAAGGTTTGAAATAAAAATATCATAGCAAGAGTAGGTGTAGCGTCTATCGAAAAGAAAATAGTTGAACATCGCTCGAGGCGGTTAGCCCATGTGCAAAGAAGGCCATTTGAAGCATCGGTGAGAATGGTAAATTAGACAGTTTGGAGTCCTATAAAAAAGAGCAGATGAAGATAGAGAAGAATACTCAATGAAGTCATTGAACAAGACCTCTTAGTTAACAACATATCTAAGGACTTAGTTGTTGATAGAGCACAATGATATTGTGCGATTCACGTAGTCATCCCACCTAATGAGATAAGGCTTATTGTTGTATTTTAAACAAATAGTCTTAATTTTCCTAAACCATTTTTTCCTTTATGTGTATTGGAAGTTGAAACTACTTTTTAATTAGGAGTTTTGTTAATGTGTATAATTAATAGGGATATTTTAAGCAAGTAATTATAAATTTGAATAGCAAAGTGAATTAAAATTTTATATTTAAAATCAAAGTGAACTCTTTATTTAACTCTTATATTTGAGACCGAAAATAAGGATGGAAATAGGTTAGGCGAGGTTTTAGTCAAATAGGTCTGAGCTTGTAATAGAAGCTTAAAGCTTGAGTCCATATATATGTTTTTTTTTTTTCTTATGCTCAAGTCTCAGCTTTTAAAAGGCCTAGTCAGGCCTAAAATCTTTTTAAAGGTTTACTTAAATTAAAATATAGGCCTTTATTAGATCTTGAAGACCTTAACCAGGTTTTGAGTAGGTTTAAAGACTTGCACCTTGTAAACTTCCACGATATTATAAAATAATTTTTTTTATTACCAGCAAAGAAAACTTAGTTCATATAATTTAATAAATCCAAACAAAAATTAATTCAAAGAGTTATTATTTGAAATCTAAATTATAGAAAATGATCTCACTACTAATACTCTGTAAAAAGAACACAAAAATACTATATAGTCAAATTTTTAAAAAAAAGAATATCCATGCAATGACGTCGATAGCCTACAGTCATTTAAAAAAGGATTGCAACTATGTAAGTTTGCGGGGCAAGTCTGAATGGAGGTCAAGTCTCCACATTCATCACCATTTTC
This sequence comes from Neltuma alba, assembly GCF_004799145.2. NCBI lineage: Eukaryota > Viridiplantae > Streptophyta > Magnoliopsida > Fabales > Fabaceae > Neltuma > Neltuma alba. The sequence continues at coordinate 21,083 of NW_021635997.1, read as the reverse complement.
AGGAGGGGAAGTTTGCGGTTGTGCAGAATTAATTTTGCTTGCCAACAATCATTAAAAAAACAAACATTCATGTAAGGAAATATCTATTAAAAAGAAAATCACAGAAAGGAAAGAGCGAAGAATGAAAAAAGACAGTCTGGAAGAATGGAGGAACGCGGTCTGGGTCGTGAAGAAAAATGGAAAGCCAAGGAAAGATAGTGGTGACGGCTAGGTTTCAACAGAAGACACTGAATATTTTAGAATGAAGAGGGTGTCAAAATCTTAGGGTATTACAATAGGCAACTAATTATACTTTTAAACTATAATATAAGAATAAAAAATATAATTACAATATATATAATACAAAAATAATTATATATATTTTACTGCCTGAACAGGCCAGGCCTTAACAAAATAGGCCTGGCCTTTTTACACATTTATGCTTTTGAATAGGCCTTAGCCTACCCTGACAGGCTTGTTCAGCTCTAACTAGGCCACACTATAAACCGCCTGATAGAGACCTAACTTATTTTCATCCTTAGGTGAAAGCCGTATATTGTTACTTGAGCTACTTCGTACCCTTGCCTATGCCCTATTGAGCACAAGCACTTTATAAATAACCTATTAAGAATCCATTTAGAATAACTTATAAATAACTTATAATTTACAAAATACAAAATAAATATATAAAAAGAATTTTATTTCAACTTACGTAAAACGTACTTATAAGTAATTTCAAATACTAATCCAAACATGCCCTTAGTGATGGTTTGAATTGACCAATTTAAATACTTATAATCATGTTTCGTGTAAACCAAGATAAACTCTTCATATACCTTGTATTCTACAAATCATGATTGAAAAACTACTTATAAACCATTCTAAACAAGCTATAACTAAATTGACACAAATTGAAGGGAAGACGGTATTGCTTAAAGTAATCACCGTGGATTATAATATTTAACTGCAACCAAGTTAAGGCAAGAGTAATTTAGTTATGACTTTCCGGTGAACATAAATTTCTCCGTTCCATAAGATATGCACCAGGAAAACGGGTAATGGGAAATCTCCTTAACTTCACTACTCAATGAAACAAGCGCAGCCTACAAATATTCTTCAAAATAAAAGGCACCACAGATTAAAGACTTCGGCAGCGAAATGTGCACATGTGACTTCCAAATTGGGAGATAACATCCACAAGACATCCACAACCTCCAACTGCCATGACCTGAGACATAAATGCACCAATCAAGTCGAGATTGAATCAAGAATGTACATCAACTAAAAGTATTAATAACAAAAGAAGAATTCAAATCAAGACAATACCCCTGATGGATGTAAGGAGATAGAAAAAGATGATGGAGGCGCGCATTGTATTTGCGAAAGGATCGCACCATTCATGTCAAATCGATTAAGTAGATGACCTGCACCAACTGCCAATATCTGACATGGATATGCAAACATTAACAGACTAAGTATTGGATAATATGTATAAATACAACACAATGAAAGCTTTCCAATACCATATCATAACCAAGTAAACCGCTATTCAGTCCTCGGAAAAAAATTCATCAGTCCTAACATTCTGAAGAAAGCATATAAATTCAATTCTATAATCAGTTTTGTTAACCTGTTAACAGGGTCGTCCAAGTGGAGACGATATTCTTTGTATTGTCAAGCAGCTAGACATGTTAACATTCACGTCAGCTTTCAATGTTCCAAAGTGAAGAAAGTTTATTCATACGAGTAACCATGTCAACACGAAGACAACATAACTTGCCGTTTTTTATCCCTTTATCCCAAAGTCAATACGCCATTATTTTTCTACTGTCAAGTATCTAGATGTGTTGCTGATTATTCACGTCCGCCATGCCAAAGAAATTTAATCCACAAGAGCAACTATATTAACAAACTCGCTGCAGAAGTGAATAAATATAATTTTCAGAAGGTTTGGAGTGATTTAAAGGTAATTATCTTTCAAGGGTTTAATCTATGGAATGAGAATATTTCAGGGACCAAATGCTACATTAACTCTTCAAAAATCTTGTCTCCAACGTAAGCCCATAAAACCAAATTATTGGGACGGTATTTAAAACACCTCAAGAGATAAAGCAATAATCTACTCACTTGATTGTTGTCAAATAACATGTCCTGTACAGAAGAACCCGTTGAAGTCTTTGATATGCATTCTGAAGCAGGCAGATTCCAGAGCGATATACTCCGACCATAGCTACAAGCCTGTAATTGGTGACAATATACAATAGTCCCTCAAAATACTCCTAACATCGATAAACTATCATAAGATATGTTAATATTTAAATTCAGGAGACTGCGTTTTACAACGTATGTGTGCATTGCACTAATTTTCCTGACGCCTACAGAAAAAAGACACCTATGAAGTGTAATCATTACTAATATGATACATTCGCTTCAAGAAATAGGAAATTATTAGCAAAGAGAATTATTTTTCTACTAAAAAAGTGAAATAATGTTTTATTATCAGAAATTACTGTTATTTTTGTCTTAAGGATAAATATTTGATGGTTGAAGCCAATAATAAGCTATTATGTGCACTACTATTCTGGTTTCCAAAAATAAATTGTTGACAAAAAAATTCTTAATCATCTTCGCGGTAGCTACCGTATTGTCCTAAGTCAGCAAACGCATTTCTCTTACCAGAACATCACGTAGAAAATATACATATACATACACGTCTACCCTATATATAAAGGAAGGGAGGGAAGGCGCATGAAGGTAATTATAAAATAATAGATACGTTCTTACCAACCAGCTCTCACTTGCATCTAAAGCGACAGAACTAATCCATGAAACAAATCCTTTTGACTTCAAATCTTTTGCAGGATCAATCACTTTGATACACTTTCCACTTTTGCAATCTAGTGAACACAGTACATGAGCCACAAAAATAAAAGGATACTATAAGGAAGCCGCACAAAATGTAATTGGTATACATCGATTTATCATGTTACTTTTCTGTTACAATTACTGACACAACGAAATAAATAATACCCCAGATTCGTGCAGTCCCATCCTCTGAACCTGTTATAATCTGAAGATTGTTCAGAAGGAACCCACAGTTAGACATGTTAGAGACCACAACTTTTGGTGAAATATATTAAATTTCTCATGTTACAAGTACAATAGATAAGATACCAACAAAGTAGTTATTATCTTTTGATAAATGAGCTATTAGCCTATTAGCAAAAAAGAAAGGATATTTTTTATTAGCTTGAGTTTGCAAAACACCTGTCATATATTTTCTACCAGAAGTACATAAGACTTCAGATTCTACAACTAAGTGACGTCCCCTAATCAGTGTACGGACTAGAAACAATACTTCTCAAACCATCTATAAGGACTTCAACAAAACAGTTTCATAGTCTATACCCTATACTACTTCCTTTCCTAATTTCCTCGTTGATAGCCTTCTATATGGTACTTATAACTGTTAGTCCATTTCTATCGCATTATTAATTTATATATATTAACAGAAAAGAATGAAGCATGGTGAACTCTTAAAAAATCAAGCGATATCACTCCCAAAATTAATTGATATAAAGAGTTAATGAAAAGAAATTATCACTGTCAAGTAAAAAGTTAAAAATGTCTGCACCTGACTGGCTGAGTTTCGGGCAACTAAACAATGCAAGTAGTCCGAGTGCCCCTTGAAAACAGTTTTCACTTTACCAGTTGCCTACAAACATCAACACATATCACTCTAATGTCAACATATAAAATCAAAATATCCCAGGAAAGAATACAACAAATTTTAGTCAATATATACTAAATATTCACCTTAAACAGATACATACCACATCCCAACAATATGCACAAGAATCACCAGAAGCAGAGAAAACAGATCCTCCCTAAAATTAGACAAGAAAATAGATACTAACTCAATAATTGAAGAACAAACAAAATACTCTGACATATTTTCAAAAAGGGGGAAAACAAATATAAAACCTTGGTGTCAACAGCAATAGCATTATTCTCAGGAATAGGCGAAAGAGCACCCCAAGGACCTCTGAAACGACAACAATAAAATGATATTTGGTATTGGAAGAGAACGAAGATGGGAAACATAGCAATCCAGAATTGACGCTGGGAATATAGAAAAAATTGGTCAATGAGATAACAAGAACTAGAGGAACAGAGATTTGACTGAGTTTAATACTATTTGATAAACCATGAATAATCTGAGCACGCCTAATTGCAAACAAAGATTCCTTTTTGTCCGGAGAAAATGATTCAAAAACAACATTGAAATTATATAGGAAAAATCAGAATAGTAGAAGGAAATAAGAGAAATTCAGGGCAGTGTAAAGAAAGGAGGGAGAGTAGAAACTTGGTAACGCTATTCAAATCTCAACTAATGCATGAGAAATCCAAACACATAGCGATCACTATGTTAGAAACTATAACAAAAGCTATTCATGGTTCACGGTTCTTCAATTTATAGCTTAAGTGTTTGAATTTAGATGGTCATTGACACGGTATCAAAGCCTCTAAATAGGAGGCCAGAAGTTTGACTTTCAAATGCCTTCACGTAGTAGCTTAAGATTTTGAGCAGAAATGAGGCTTCAAAGGTGACACCTTAAATTGCTAAAAATCCAGCGTGTGTGTAAATTACTGAATAACCTCAAATTACTAATAGATACCAAAACACAGCGTTCTTTCAATTCCTTCAAATATATGTACCCATACTCAAAACTCATTTGTATATCCTATTCCCATTCCACTTCCCTCCCCAATATCTGTTACCTGCATCACTTTCAGAAATATTTGGTACAGTGAATTGAACAATAATGCTAGACTGGTATTAGAGCTGTGAAGTGACTACAGGAAGAAGACTCGGTTCATCACTAATATACTTAAAAAAAAAAAATCAAATTAAGGAGGACGAGATTTCTCTACTTCTACAACAATGTAATCAAAATAAATCAACAACACACTAACATATAAAATAATTTTTACATAGCAACCCATGCTATTCACAAATCATAACAATACAACTTATTTCTCGAAGTCTAAATAATGCAGGGGAAAACATGTCTAGTTACAAATCATATGGTTTAAGCATACATGTTCTGCTAACTCACTTGTGCTGAGGATTCACTAGGTCAAGTAAAGGCTTGATGTCACTTCCTGCAAAAATGTGGGATGGCATGTGTAGGACATTAAGGAAGCTCCATTATAAAAGAAAATTGGGCAAAAGGATGGTGACATAGAAGAAGAAAATAAAATTGACCTATCAAATCTGATACCCACTGTGAGATTAAAAAAAAAAAAAAAAGACCAATGAAGATGCTGGAGAAAGAGACAAGACTAGCATCAAATGTTGCAGAGTAAATGAACATATCGCGTCTAGCTTCATGAATGTCAAAATAAGAATCCACAATCAATCATTTTGAGGTAAATTCACACGCTGAACTCTGTCCCTTAACAAAGACATGTGCAAGCCTAACCTCAGGGCATGTAATTCTTAACCACCAATCAGTTTGGCTTGAATTTATTTCCATAGTCTCCTGTGTTACTTATTTTGTTTCAAGCTTATAGAAAAACATGTAAGTGAATAGACCACGTGAACAACTTTATGGCTCCTAGTTTCACAATTTTTAAATTCTTTACTGAACAGATGCCAACAAACAAAAGTATAAAGGGTAAAGAAAAAGAAACAATAACTGTATAATCAACTGGTCAGGCTAATTCAAAGTTTAACTGCAACAATAAGATTTATTACCAAGCAAAGATGATGAATCCTTTGATCCAGCAAGCTCCTTCCATCTCCATCCCCGAATCCGACCATCATCGCCACAACTGCATGACAAAGCCACTGTCACGGGGTATGCCAAATGGTAAACAATCTCATATCACAGTCCATGAAAGCACATACAAGCATTTCAACATACATGAGTTACAAGTTCACTAATACACATTAATATCAATTTGCTTTCTTCAATAATGAGAAAATTGAGACACAGAGTTGTACACAAATAACACACACACACACACACTTATTTCTTTAATTTTAAAAATCCTCAGGATTTTTTTTTCTTTTGCCTCTTTTAAATAATGCGAGGAGATGAGTTAGAGCACTAGATCTTCAATTCACAAGCCACCACCCAGCATTTCTTAATTCTAAGATAAAGTCATATGCTGAACCACCAACAAAACAGGAAATGTTTCTCATTGTATAGGAGAATAAGCTTTTCTTTTTCTACATGAGCACAATCAAAGAAAAATAAGTACATTCATAAATGACCTGCTTCTAAACTTGACATCATAAGGTGTATCGTATGGAGGTGGAAAGTTATTAAGGAGTGTAAGAGAGCCATGGAATGAATTCAAACCTCAATAACAGAGAATCTTCATCATCCCCGTAAAACTCGACATCATAAGCAGGTCCATCGTGCCCTTGAAAGAAGCAAGTTGGTTCAGCAAACAATCTAGGCCAATTGCATCATACGCGAAAACAAACTTCACCAATAAGAACCAAACTCTTAATGTGTCATAAGCAACTATAGGGATTTATACTTACTTTTGTGTCTTTATGTTGGTAAAACCAAACGGCTGCAACATATTAAAAGAAAGTGAAAATGAGAGACCCGACTTCCGCAATTTTTTTCCTAAAAAACAAGAATTAAAAAAAAACAAAAAAAAAACAAAATGAATAGATAACAGAGTAAAAGAGAGCAAGACTGACGAGATTGGAAATGCAAGAAGGGATAGAATAGGAGGCAATGGATCCGTCACTGGACGCAACAACGAGGACATCCGGGTTAGGGTTTCGTGTGGGAGCCCAAGCGGTTCTAAAGACAGTTCCGGTTTCAATCTCCCTCTCCTTCAATATGCTTTCCCTGTAGGCATTTTCGTCCCAGTGGGTGGCGTCTCCGGGCATTGCTGCAGCTCAGGCTTAGTGAAGGAACTCCAGCGTTTTCAGTAAACTGGTGCTCCTGCAATAATTAACGCTCATGCTAAAATGGAAACAATTAATAATTTGGTCACAATAATTTATTCGAGGTCCTGAACGCGCATTTTTTTTAATACAGATTTTTTTTACCAGCTGAATTCAGAATTCAGTAATGAGCGAAAAATAATTGGAAGTTGGATGCTCATTACACACACCTGTATATCTCTATATATAAACACACACACACAAACGCAAGCAATAGTTTTCGGGGAAAATGACCAAAAAAAAATTAAAAACTAGTAAATGCTAAATAAGAAATATTAATAAAAATTTGTTATTATTTACAAATACAGTATTACTAACACCAAATAAAGATTCGTTACCAACCTGATCTGTGATTTAATGATTTCCTTTTTTTTTTTGTCATTTTCTCTAGTATGACACTGGATTGTTAATTAATTAACTATTTTTGAGTTTGATGTGTAATTATGGTTTAAGGATGAACATTAATTTATTTAGATTTGAATATTATGTTATGAAATTAAAAGTATATTAGTTCAATTATTATTGGTTTAGTTATGCGTTGGCTTTTTACAAAAGTGATTGAACCAATAGCCGGCTAATTTAGTGTGTGTTCTAATTTTTAACCATTATGTTTACTGATATATTATTTTTAATTAAATTTAACAAATTTTTTCCTGCACAATTCGATTATTTTTTTTTATAAATAGAATTGAAAGAGTAATTAATATTAACTGAAAATGATAAAATTACATGATGAATTAATAAAATTATGTCTATATTAACATAATATGAGTAGGTGTTAATTCAATGGCTAATTGCGTGGTGGCAACATCACCTGCCACTTACTATATTTGAATGAGATTTTAAATTTGAGCTATATTTGTGTGCATGCGTTTATTTTGAAAAACATAACATGAGTAGGTAATTCATGCCCATGCACAGTGATCTTATACTCTGTAGTCTGTGGTCTCGTCCCCCTTCTCTCACTCCCTTTTATTTTGGGCTAAAAGCCCAGAGTGGGAACAAAAGGCATTAGGCTACATTTTTTATTACTCAACAACGTTAACTTGACAAGTTTGACGAAGTAGAATACAGTGCTTACAAGGCTGATTAATCTGAAATGAAAACCAAAGTGAGGAGGGAAAGAGAATCTAACAAAAGAAAGACTCTTGATCTTTCTCTTGGGTACAAGGACAAATAGATAGTTCACTACTAGAAAACTTTCACCACTTAACCTACTACCACTTGTTAAGAAGAATCGTTTGCTTGCACGCCTGATTAACCTAGAGATGAAAACCAAGGCACGAATTATGAATCGAACAAATTAAAAGAGACAATCTTGAGACCTGTCTCTCACAATGACCATACTCTTAATTTTTGCCTCCGAGAACACCCTTGAGCTTCTTCACCTGCGCAGCATCAAGGAAAGTGGTTGCTGTTATCAATGGAGTGGGGAAATCACTCTTGAACAATGCGAAATCAAGAATTTGCAGCCCAGGATTTGCACTACTGAATGTCACGATAGCCAGGGCCTTAGAGTCGCCAGCGTCGATCTGGAAGTGAAGCAAGCCTTGTGGAAACACCATAGCATCACCCTTGTTGAGATTTCTGAGGAACACTGTGTTATCAGAAGCAATGAAGCCTGCACAAATTGAACCTTCCACAACATAAAGTGCTTCTGAGGCTCCGGGATGGGTGTGAAGTGGTATAACCCCACCTTTTTCTATGTCCAAACGACCCAAGGAAATTCCAAGGCCATTGAGGCCTGGAAATTGAGCATCAAAAGCCGGTGTCACTGCAGCTTTTATAATGTTTGAGGTGTTACCTGGAACGCCAAGGCCATGGAATACAAAGTCATCCACAGTGACTTTTGAGGGCTTCTTGCAAGAATACCCAGAAGGATTGTTGGGAGCAGCATAATCTGCAACACAAAAGTCTAGCACAGAAGCTTGAGAGGAGGAGGAGAGGAGGCAAAAGACGAAGATAATGGGGAGAATCATCTTTATTTTAGCTGGATATGTTTCTTTCCCCTATTTTTCTGTATGTGATAAAGGGTTGGATGATACTATATAAGAAGGGACTGCGAGTGAATTTCTTTAACCATTGCTTTTTGAGTTACTGTGGTATGGGTGAGATTTTTCTGATATAGGCACGCATGGAAACGACAGATTTTGCATTGGGAAGCCCGTGAATGTCAACTTTGGAAGTATCCTCTGACAACAAGAAGAGGCCTCTTTTTCTTTGAAATCATTGGGATAGGAATCTTCTCCGCTATGTTCTACTGCCAACAGTTGGACCTCCTTTAATTTGTCTGCAATAAATAATTGATTGCACTACTGTACATGTGTAGTCAATTGAATTCCATTTAATCCTTCCGTTTAAAGCATGTCTTTAAATTTTCTAATAGCAATATATAAAGTTCAGAATGATGCGGTTTATACATGTTTATCTGATATCCTTCTCTTCATTCGTTCCCATATCAAGAACTTTTTGCCATAGGTGAGAGTTAAAATTGGGGTATTTTCAGAATAAAAGAAGACAATTGGCAGGCTGTGAAGAGATCGCGAATCAAATTAAAATTAAAACAGTTGAAGTCAATCCAGATCCTATTTTTTCCTTCAAAAGTGTCCTGCAGCCACAGCTTACTGTGGTAACTTTTGGCCATTGGAATTTCTCAGTTTTCACTTTAGCATTAACTTGACGGTCATTGAAGTATCTATAATCGTGCAAAACTAGGAAACATACAGAAACAATGTATACTGGTAAGACTGTAAGATGGTCTGAAGTTGAATCTGCCCTCAATCTGTCTTCATCAATTTCTTCTAAAGGTTTTTCATTTTTCAGTCATAGAATGGTATGACATTTTCTTACGGATAAATTAAAAAGTGATCCTTAGACAATGCAAAATGAGATTATTTCTATTAATGTGTCTTTTAAATTGTAGTTTAATATGTTCGTCATAAGTTTCGGATGAGGGAAATATTTAACCCACAAGAATTGTGCCCTTTAAACTATAGATTTGAAACGCAAGATTTCATTTAATTTTGAAACTTCTAATAATGGCTTGTTCCTTTTTATTGAGGCTGATGGTGGGTTGAACATTAGTTTTAATCTGTTCATGTTGCGGATTAAGTCATCTTAAAACATAAAATTCATTCATAAAGCCGAGAGTTCATACTCTCACAACATTTGAGCATACATTGATTGAAAATGAGTTAAAGATAGAGAAGATAACGTCCCATTTCAGACACATTAACATAAAGACCATACATTTTGTTCATCTCTTGCGGCACAATTTTCTGAAGTTAGAAATCACCTGACTCATACAAATACTCGACAACTAGAAACAATAAACAAAAACAATGTCAGACTACTACTATTTCTTAACCTTGGTACCAACACACTGCTCAACAAGAATCCCATTAATACAAACACGACCAACTTAAAACGAAAACCAAGGTGTGAAATGAATCAAACATAAGAGACACTCTTTGAGGCCAATCTCTTTACAAGGACAACAATCTCTCAGTACTTCTAATTTTTGCCTCCAAGAACACCCTTGAGCTTCTTCACCTGAGCGACATCAAGGAAAGTGGTGAGTGCAATCAATGGGGTAGGCAAATCACTCTTGAACAACGCGAAATCAAGGATCTGGAGGCCTGGATTTGCACTACTGAAGGTCACAAGAGCCTGGGCCGACGTCCCACCAGCATTGATCTGGAAATGAAGTAAACCTTGTGGAAACACCATAGTGTCTCCCGTCTTGAGAGTTTTGAGGTATACAGTGTTATCAGATGAGACAAAACCAGCAGTGATTGAACCTTGAAGTACAACAAGTGCTTCTGAGGCTCCAGGATGGGTGTGAAGTGGTATAACCCCACCTTTTTCTATGTCCAAACGACCCAAGGAAATTCCAAGGCCATTGAGGCCTGGAAATTGAGCATCAAAAGCGGGTGTCACTGCAGCTTTTATAATGTTTGAGGTGTTACCTGCAACGCCTAGTCCATGGAACACAAAGTCATTGACAGTCACCTTTGAAGGCTTCTTGCAAGAATATCCTGCAGGACTGTTGGGACCTGCATAATCTGCAACACAAAAATCTAGAACAGAAGCTTGGGAGGTGGAGGAGAGGAGGCAAAAGATGAAGATGATGGGGAGAATCATTTTCACTAGTCTGCTGAATTTCTTTTCTTTGGCGGTTATCTGGTAAAGAGTTTGGGAGATGAAATATAAGAAGGGAGGGGCATGTAAATGTGTATTCTTTTACCATTATTATTGAGTTACTATGACAGATAAGATTTTTCTTATGTCTGAATGGGAAACGACAGAATTTGAGCTGTACGTTATTCACGCGAATGTCAAGTTTGGAAGTTTTCTACACAACACCAACGAGAAGCCTCTTTTTGCTCTGAATCACAATGGCAGGAATCTGCTCCAGTATGTTCTACTGCCAAAGATGTTTTGCTTCAAGTGTCGAACACTCTTTGATTGGGAATGCAAAACTTAGTAGTGCAGATTTAGTATACAAGTAGAGAATTGGAAATGAGAAGATAGAACAGTGTAGGTTGTGTTACATAATCATATATGAAAATGAAGTATTTGCGTCTGATGCTCATCATTGCTCCTCTACCTGTCAATATAATTTCTTGAAATTACATAAAGTTTACTTTCTTTGAGTTTGTGCTTTCTGAACTCAACTTTAAGAATTGACCAAATTAAACTGATTAAATCAAAACATGGACGCTTCTAATTAATTATGGTTTTTGTGTAACTGACGTAACGCTTCTGCTAACAAGGATGCATTTCAGTCCAACCCTTGTTATCCTTATAAGTCGCATCAGATGGGAAATTATTCAAGCTAGCCATATATATTAATGATAAATAAATAGAAATAGAAGCAAATATTTTTAAAACTATGGAATGTGGGCAATAAAAAAGCTGACTAATTATTTTATCATAAATATACTTCCACTCTTTGATGCACCGATGCACTGATCTCTCACGTTTATTTGCAAGTTTCCTTGGTAGTTTTTATTCCACTGCCCTATGGACTACACATGCGCAGTTCCTTAAATGTCTGTCCTATTGTATAACTAATAGAAATATAACATTTCAACCCTTGTCTAGCGTCATTCTTGAAGGTGAATGGAGGATTAATACTCACAAAAATCAAAGGGATAGTATATAACCATAACATTCCGGAGTAACAATGAAATGGAAAAGCCTACATTGTTTTTGTAGCTAGTGTCTCATCCTTTGTGCTGTTACAGGAATCAAAATCATATATGTAAATTCCATACAAAACTCAAGAAGGGTAGGAAAGGTAAAACAGGTGGTCCACAAGTGCACAAGACAAGAGAATGTGATGAAGGCATAAGAAGACGTTTTGAGACAGCTAGAAGAAGGACCCTCTGCAAGTCAGACACATAATCCAAGGACATACATACTTGTGATTATCTCAATTCCCTGTCTTTCAGGGAACTTAGGTTTTCACTGAAGGTAGAAAAATGCCAGCTTTTTGCTGTCCCTTCAACATGAAAATCTCTCCGAGCCTTTCTCTTTGAAATTGGTGCACAGAAATTCTACTGAATGCTCACATCCATCAAAGGATAAGGTTTTGTTCAGCAAAACCAGCAGAAACCAGTCATTTCCATAGCAGCGTGAAGAAAGGGTCTCAATGAAGTCACCATCATTGTCATGTGGTCGTGACGAAGAGATATGGGTTGTCGGTTGCGAAATCTGTCAGCTTTTAGATATTATTGAACTTAAAATTGATGTTTGAAGAAAAAGGTGCAGATTGTGATTGAGATGCATTGAGCGGCCGGCCAGCATATTACGTACGAGAGATGGGTCAAGTCTATGGGGTGTTTCTTTTTGCTAGATTCATTTCCCACCTTATATTTCATTTCCATCAGATTGATAAGTTTTGCAAGGATGTGATTCTTCTTTCAGAAGCAAGTAGCTAGAAAATAACATAACATTTTATTATGAGATACAAGTGGAGACAATTATCGAAGATTAAGAGTGTGAAAGCACATGAATATCCGTGATTCAAACATTGAGTTCAGAGGACCTAATATTATCAAGTTAATTTTGATTTTAAGTGTAAGATCTATTTTCATATTATGAATTTTTTTAAATTATCCATATTAATCTTCCCTCAACTATAATCAAGTAGGAGAGAAATGAAGGATATTAAAAAAAGATAATTATAATATTTAAAAAAAACATGTCATATTTCTTATAATTAACTAATTTTTTCAATCTAATCAAATTAGTTAAATAGATTTGACATAAAGGATTAGAAGAGCCTTGTTTGAAATCATTCACAAGATATCAGTTTTATACACACACACAACTAAAAGTAGGATGTAAACTTGGCTAGTGTTCAATACTGCTCATCTTGGTGATAAACAGCACTCTCAGTGTGGGCTCTGCTGATTATGAGAAATTGAAGTAACTATTATTAGTTACAAATATTCTTTGAAATAATTTATTGGGTCAATATGTCTCATTTTGGTTTTAGTTCTCAAATTTCAAACCATATGTTTTGGTCTCTCAAAAAGTAAAATGATCCAAGTCATTATTAGATAATAGAAACTAATGTTTTAAATAAAAAAAAACTTAAGGAATCAAAACTTATAGTTTAAAACTTGAAAGACCAAAATCAAAATAAAGATAAATTTAAAGTACGGAAGTTTGTGTTAGCCCCAATTTATTTGTACTTTTGAGTTGTCCTGGTACTGCTGGTAGCAGTCGTCATTTATAGAAGCCAGAAGAAATATGTAAACAGTAATCATATAGTAATCCTCTTGAAATATGCCTCTAGATTATTCTAGAATCCTCCACATATAGGGTCATCTCGCATCCTTTGCGTGGCATCAAATTTCACATTACAAGGCCCTGAGTTCAGAAGTGCAATAATAAGAATACATAATGCTATGAATATTGTATTTATAAAACTACATTATGTCCAAACTGAGATGAAGATTTTTGGAGCATCATCTGGTGCCGACGAAACACTGATTCTGCACTTTGGAAGGAAAAGAAAAATTAGAAGTTCTATATATATGTCCATTCCATCCTATATGCTGAGAGCTTTCAACCCTAACAGAGCCGGTCTTATAGGCAATAACAATTATGTTGTAGTCTGTAGAGCCAAGGAATTGATGACAAAGACGATCGAAGAGAATTCAATTCATTCATCAATTCACATAAAATTAAATCTGCATAATCATGTTTGTTTTTCTCTTGGAAACAATTTTTTGGACTTAGTTATGACAATATTCATGGATTTAGTTTCTTTTCATTCACTAGAAATTAATTCATGAAGGATGACTTGGTAATCATGTCAAATTATATTAATGATGACTTGGTAATTTAAGCTATGCCAGCGAAAGCCATCCATCATTTTAACAAATATATGACATTGTGGGGGTTTTTTTTTTTTTTTTTTTTTGCGCTTTAATAGTACCGTGTGTTACATAAATGAGGTTTTAAGTTTTAACAATTCATATTCAAAGAAAAATTAACGAATGACCTTTTGAGTGTGAGCCAATAATTGAAATCAAGTGGAATTCATGATTCAATTATTAAGGATGATGGTATTTATAATTTTTGTCAAAATTAACAATTGAAAACATGAAAATGACTTCTTATATATATTGATGTTAAATTTTCAAATTCAAAAACAACTAATATTGGCTGACAAATAATATCGGGTCACCGAAGTATTGTTCCTCTATTTCAAGTTTACGTAGGATTAATTTCCTTTATGATGATTGATTCATTTCTTTTTGCTTGGAAACGGGGAATCCTCCTAATTATTAGTATTTTTTGGTCATTTATTATTATTTTTAATTAGAAGCTGAATACATTATGCTATTAAGAAAGCTTTATCTGTGTGTGTGTGTGTGTGTGTGTGTAAATCAAGTCAAGTTAGAGTATTGTCGCGGTGAATATGTGATATTTTCTCACTTGCGAAGTTTAATGAAAATTTTAGATTTCATCCATCAATACTAAATCCATTTCTATTCATATAAAACTATAAAGTGTTTTGACAATCTATTGGGGAAAAAAATAATTCTGATTTTTATTCATTCGTCAAATGTTGATCTGCAAGATCCGTTTTTCTCTTTCACAAGATATTGACCTACTTTTAAAGTTATTCAATGACAATTTCTCATTTATGATGATGGATCCCTTTTGAAAAAAGTGATTGTTCTCAATGTATATTTATATGTGTGTGTGTGTGTATTCAAACTAGAATTTCTTTCCTCATAATGCACAAGATAAATAATAACTTAAATTTTTTTAAAATTGATTTTTCTAACATTCAAACTCACTTAAAATATGCAGAAAAAAAATGAAATTTTAAAGAAAGGAAGCAATATAAAAGATCCAATGAAATGTTTATTGAAATTTGAAAAAAAAAAACCAATAGAAAGTCAACATATGTATATGTGTGTGTACATATATATAGCTCACGAGGAGACAGTATTATTTTTAACTTGTAATTTTATATATTGATGTTGATGATTGATTTCAATTAAGCATCTAGTTAGGATTCAACCCATGATAGTGTGTATGGAAAAGGTTTTGTGACAAACACTAAAACTCCTTCAAAAAGTTTACGGTATGAAGAGATTAGTCACTATTGGCAGTGGATACCCTAGGTTCAACTAAAATAAAGTATCATGCCCTGATTAATTGAGTAAACCTAATTTGATAATGGCCCAAACTGACCAAAATTAAAGATAAATAACCGT
Organism: Neltuma alba; assembly: GCF_004799145.2. NCBI lineage: Eukaryota > Viridiplantae > Streptophyta > Magnoliopsida > Fabales > Fabaceae > Neltuma > Neltuma alba. Next base: position 5,381 of record NW_021635997.1, on the reverse strand, counting down.
TAGTGCTTTATTGTTTCGGTCCCTTGATTTATTGCCTTTTCAGCTTCCTTCCACTGTTTTATATAGCCAGAGATCCTCAAAGATACTATGGCGAAAAATATCATGAATTAATGTTGAAATTAAATGTCAAGATGATTCTTTTCTTTGGCCTAAAAATGTCAAGATGATTAAGTCACTATAATTTAGATCCTTTAAACGGAAAAAAAGTAAAACCGTAATGATAAAATTGAAAAGAGTATAAAGAATTAATTGTAATTTTTAAAATATATAACAAAATTAATAAAAGTCTAGAAACTATCATCAAAGTAAATGTATATTCTTTCTAACACCTGAATTCTTGTCACAGAACCATTTTCATTCCAGATTTCCTTTATCAATTATTGTCCAAGGAAAATGTTTTAATGGCACATTAATTTTATTTACATATTTTTTTTTTTTTTAAAGAACATGAGACATAAAAGAGCATGGTGTGTGTATATGTAGAGCCTATTAATATTAATTAAATTAGAAGGTCTGATCCATTCAATGCATAATCAACTTCTTTTGGCCTCAAAGTGTATTTAATTATGAATCTGTATCATTCATTAGGCCATATCATCTCACAATAAAGATCAAGCAATCAATGGTTAACAAATTTCAACGCCTCTACGTATTATATATGCAAGCTAACCAAACACTTTTAGAATCACTCTTCAATACAGATATCAAGCAAACAAACATGATTGCTCTCGTTTCCTTCGTCCTGTTCCTCATTTCTTCCCCCTCTTTCCAAGCTTCTGCATTAGATTTCTGTGTTGCAGATAAAGCAGGTCCGATTGGTCCCAATGGATTCTCATGCAAAGATCCCAAGAAAGTCACTGTGGATGACTTTGTTTTCTCTGGCTTACATGTTCCAGCCAACAGCACAAATATGTTCAAGTTTGGGTTCAAACCTGTGTTCGATGCTCAGCTTCCTGGACTGAATACTCTTGGATTCGCCATGGCTCGTGCAGATTTTGAGAAAGGTTCTGCAGTTCCCATCCATTCACATCCTGGGGTTTCAGAAATCACTTTTCTTTTGGAAGGGAAAGTGAGATTTGGATTCATTTCATCAGACAACACTGTGTATCAAAAATCTCTCGTCAAAGGAGATGTTTTCGTTGTTCCTCCTGGTTTACTGCACTTTGCCTTTAACGAAGGTGCGTAATTAGTAATTAACACAGAGTTATTTTTATGCCATTATCACATCTTCCTTGATATATTCGTATTAATGCTTAAATATTTTAGTGTTAATTATGATCATGATTTCGTTTAATTTTCAGGTGACACTTCAGGAACAGCAATTGTAGGGTTTAGCAGTTCAAGCCCTCCAGTCCAAGTTTTGGATCTCGCACTGTTCCAAAGCAATTTGGCCAGTCCAGTGATAGCATCCACCACTTTGATTAATCTTGAAGAAGTGAAGAGACTTAAGGGTGTTTTCAAAGGCTCCGGATAAAATATGAGAAAATTGTTGTTGAAACAGCAAAGCAAAAAGAGATGTCTTTTTTTTTAAAAAAAATAATTATAATGTGTTGTCGTTGTAATAATAATTTCCTCAAAACATATTTGGGAATGCAATTAAAGGAGAAAAATTGATTCGAGTAAGAAAAAAAAATTTGGTTACTTATCGAGTGAATTAATTTTTTTGTAAGCATAACAAAACAATTTTTATTAATTTAAATTCATGTAAAAGTGTTTAAAAAAATAATTTGCCCTTAAAACTTAAAATTGCTTACTCCAACAATCATAGTTTCCCTTAAGCAATAACGCAATTAATAGTAAAATTGAGAGAAAAAGACCAATTATATTAATGTAAGTAAAAATGCACTTGCATCGATGAACATTTTATGTTTAGTTAATTATTTCCATTGTTCAGCAGAAATTAAACTGACCATCTTTCAAAGTTCAATAGTCACACCGTGGTCAAACCAATTTTAATTAAATTAATATAATTTTAAAAAAAATGTATATAAAATTAAAATTATTTTGGACAATATTTGTTCATATATCATTATCATACGTATTAAATTTATACTCAATCACATATCCATTATTTATTACAAAACACTAAGATCATTAAATGCACCGGATTAATTGTCCAATAATCAAATTGGCGTAAGCTTCCACAATTGATGGCAGACACCAATAAATCATCAAATATATAACACTAAAGCAACACAACTAAAATAAACCAGATCGAACATATGACCGATTTTCCATCTAGCTATAGTCCGGTCTGAGTCTGACGATATAGTTAACATGCTAATAATGGCCACCTCACAATCGCTGTGAAACATCAATTTTCTTCCATCCCATTATGGTGTTAATTAATTGCAGGCTCAAAATAATTGTCTTCCTTTAAACAATTATATTACTGGGACGACAGTGCTCAATCTCTGTCCAGACCCCATTTATACGTTCCATTGCATCTTCCTTAATTCGGAGTTTCGTAGGAATTGAGTCCCTTGCATCCGTACCAATTAGTCTCAAATTGTATCGGGCCTTACGATCTGCTATTCCCCCTATTAACACTACTGGAATATGTCCCACGGAGCGCATCCAAAAATTGTTTTTTATGATGGCTTTAAATTAAAGTGGTTTAATTTTTGTGCTCACATATAATAATTAAAGGTATGTTGACAGACTTAATGCGACCTTCATAACCATGTGAAGAACACACACACACACACACACACACATATAGTTTATATTGAAGGTTAAAAGATAAACACATTTTCTGCATTTTAAAATGTTGCAAAATATGACCAGTCACAAGATAATTATAGTCACCATTAATTAGATATAGTTGATTGGTCAAAGCCATGTATCTAGATAAATAACCCTAATTAATTTTTTGTCTTTTTAATATTTTTGGTATATATAATGGATATATAAAACAGCATGAGTTGACTCCGACCAAGTAGAGACCAGCTTATGGCTATGGATAAACCTCATGCAGATATGATAAGTGAAAATATGAAATACAGGCCATAGTTTCTATGAATCTAAAACGGTTTGCTAATTTTGTATGTAATCATTTGAGCAAGTGGGGAAAATGCATTAGATTGATGATAGACTTCATGTGATGACTATATATACGACTATAGATTTGATGTGTAATCTTCATAATAATAAGATAAGAACATAGTCAAAGGTTTCAAGATAAACATAATCTACATGGAGCTAAGAATAAGAGGATTATAGTCACCATTAGTTAGATATGGTTGTTTTCTAGTATTCTTTACATATTAGCTCCTATATTTAAGATCGGAAAAAGTAGAAATATTCTCGGTAGTTATGTGAACGAATAGTTTTTTACTTAAATAAATATATTAATTGGATTCATGAATGTGAGAAAATAGTAAAACATTATCTCTTTGATAAGTTGAGCCATGCATTGAGGATATAAATAGGGATATATCCCTCCATCTCTCTTCACTGTGACTTATTCCCTCGATCTTCTACCAAATATTGTAGCTTAATCTGACTAAGAAAGAAAAGATTAAGGTACTATCTTATTTCCCCCTCCTTTGTTTGCAGAAGTCAAAATCTAGTATAGCTTAATATGTGTGTGTGTGTGTGTGTCCTATTTTATTTAATGTTACTGTCTCACGAGCGCGACATAGCTAGTAAGAACTCTTGTCTCTTATTAGACAAATACTTCAAGAGTTCAGTTATCAACTCTTAAAATGGTCAACACTCTATTCTATTCCTGTTCTGAGAGTCAAAACAAAAACTTCAATAGATAATTATTTTGCCACATCTTTATTTAATTATCATACTTTACATATAAATCGAGCACTATATAAAAATGATGTTCTGTGCTATGTCCTTATACTTTATATACCAGACACTACTTTGGCAGACTTACAAGACTGTTTCCTGTTTTCCTTTTCTTTTTTTCAGGGTTTTTGGGCAGAAATGATGAGACTTGTTCAAATCGCCATAGCCCTGTGTGCATTAGCAGCAACAGCAGAAGCAGTCGCTCCTATAGGCGTTAACTATGGAAGACTAGGAGACAACCTGCCACCTCCGGCCGAGGTTGTTCAAATGTTCCAGCAAAACGGCATCACCAAGATGAGATTATTCGACCCTGACGTTAATGTTCTTAACGCCCTTAGAAACAGCAAAATTGGTGTCGCCCTTGGCGTGCGAAACCAGGATCTGCAGCTCATGTCTACCAATATGGACGCCGTCAAAGGCTGGTTCGCCGCCAACATCGAACCCTTCCTCAACGACGTCGCCTTCGAGTTCATCGTCGTCGGAAACGAGCTGGTTCCAGGGGAATTAGCCAACTTCATACTTCCCGTTATGCAGAACTTCCAAGCCGTACTCGATGGTCGGAAGTTAGACAACATTTCTGTGACAACCTGCGTGGCTACCTCAGTTTTTGGAAATTCATATCCTCCTTCAGCATCTGTCTTCGCAGACAATTCCAGAGAAGTCATGATAAAGATTCTGGGATTCCTCGCATACACTCAAAATCCTCTTCTCATCAATCTGTATCCCTATTTCGCATATGCTTCTGATCCTGTAAATGTACGCTTGGACTATGCTCAGTTCACAGCTCCAGGCGTTGTGGTTCAGGACGGACCTTTAGGATATCAGAATATGCTTGACGCCATGATTGATGCATTTTTCTGGGCAATGGAGAAAGTGGGAGTGAATAATGTGGGCCTGGTGGTGTCTGAAACTGGTTGGCCTTCTGCTGGAAATGGCTAATTTTACCAGTCCAACGTTGGCTTCGACTTATAATAAGAACTTCGCGAAGCGAATCACTACAAAGAATGGAACACCAAGAAAACCTGACGCTGTGATTCCAGGTTTCATTTTTGCAATGTTCAATGAGAATCAAAAGCCTGCTGGTGTGGAGCAAAACTTTGGGCTCTTCTTGCCAACTACTAAGCAACCTAACCTGTTTATCCAGTTTTCCTCTTTAAATTCATTCAAAAGTGCTTGCTGAAGCAAGCATGATGCTTATGAGTGTAATTTATATATGAATAAAAATATAAGTATCTAGAGCCATATATATACTGATGACGACGCCGACGATAACGTTCAAAACATTAGATTATGATGATTTTAGGGACCCAAAAAATATTATAACTTCACGAAACATTTATCAGGTTTCAGGTCATATTTTAATTTCAATGGTGCGTATTTAATCATTAATTTTATCAGATTTAAATATTACTCCTCCGTTCCTATTATAAGAGACATTTGATGCTTATAGCATGTTCCTATATATAAGAGACACTTAAAAGTTGTCTCTACTTTTTTGTGTGATTTTTATTTTACCCATATTTATTGTCTCCAATTCACACTCTCTCTCCCTCCACTTCTCTTTCTTTCAATAATTTAAT